>NC_057799.1:623530982-623670599 GCF_018294505.1 Triticum aestivum | reverse complement strand
AGAAGAAAAGGAAAAACAAAATGAGAAAAGGAAAAAGAAAAGGAAGAAGAAAAGGAAAAAGAAAAGGAAGAAGAAAAGGAAAAACAAAATGAGAAAAGGAAAAAGAAAAGGAAGAAGAAAAGGAAAAAGAAAAGGAAGAAAAAAAGGAAAAACAAAATAAGAAAAGGAAAAAGAAAAGGAAGAAGAAAAGGAAAAAAGAAAAGGAAGAAGAAAAGGCAAAACAAAATACTTGGCAGTGCTCAAACAAAAACTTCTATGCAAATTAGTGCTCAATAATCTTATTTTTTAATTCCTCCTCCTCTATGTCCCCTTAATCTTATTTTTTAATTCCTTTATCATTAATTAATTTTTACTACATGCAGGAGTGACATATGGCGGACGATAGAGCCGAGCCGCTTAGGGATCCGGAGGCTGAACGTTATTTAATGGGCATCATAAACAACGAGATTCCTTATGTGTCGGGCTTAGAATATGAGCAAGAAGAGGATGTAGTCTCTTCTTTTCTGAACCTTGACGGTGGAACAGACATTGTCGATGATCAAGAAGGTGAAGGAACAGACATTGTCGACGGAGGTCAACCGTCAACAAACGACGATCTCGAATTGCAAGTAGCAACCACCTCCGGCGAGGTATATATATACATTGAGCCTCTCGTGATACAAACTTACTGAAATGTGAATACATATGTATTAACGCGCGCGACTCTCTTTCTTTTTTTAGCCCTCGGCCGGATCGAGTACGACAAAGCGTGGCAAATCCAAGGCGATGAAAACAGGAGAAACATATGCCATTGATTTTTGTCAGTGAAACCGGCAAGCCCCTACAGCACACCTCAAAGTTTATCAACCAATGCGGAGTCGTTGTTAGAGACAACGTCCCGATCACCGTCCAGGAATGGAAGTAGCCAAAGAAGGCACGTCTTGGTTTCAGTTTTGTCGACAAGAGAACGAAAAAGGATTGCTGGAGAAAGCTTATGGAACATTTCATTCTACCTCCGGAATACAACAAAGTCGATGAATTCGGTAACGAGGTTCCGGGTGGACGTGAGAGGAGGAGGCTAGTTAAAGAGTTCGCTCTTCAGAAGATGGGCGAAGCATTCCGGAACTTCAAGAAAAATTTAACCCGTGACTATGTCAACAAGGGCAAGACTCCGGATTTCAATGGACAACATGAGAAACTGAAAGATGATTGGCCAGAATTTGTGAGGCAAAAGAAATCGGAGCATTTCAAGGAAATATCGGAAAAAAATAAGGATAATGCGAGTAAGAAAAAGTTCCATCATATTATGGGGCCAGGAGGATACCGCCTTTCGGAGCCTAAGTGGCAGAAGATGGAGGAGGACCTGAGGGTGCGAGGAATCCCTCTAGGTACAGAGGGATGGGACCCAAGGGCCAAAAGCTGGTGGTACGGGCATGGGGGATCGCTAGACCCGGAGACAGGGGTGTGTGTTCACCGGAAGAAAAAGTTTGCTCCCACCGAAGCCCTTATCGACGCAATGACCCAAGCTCAAGAGGGCTTGATCAAGTTCAACAAAGAGAAAGACGCACTGACAACAGCCCTCGGGAATGATGAACACGGAGGACGTGTACGAGGCAAAGGCAGAATTCCGTGGAAAGTAGGGTTTTCCCAGGACAATGACCCGTACTGTTACAGAAGTCGTAAGAGAAAGACGGACCGGGATGCAGACCTTTTGGCGAAGTTTGCATCAGAACTCCATGAGTTGAAGCAGACCGTGCATGAACTAGTAAAAGAAAAATCGGCTACAGGGCCGCATGAAGATCATGAAGCGGATCGCGGAAGCCAGCAGCGGAGAAGCAGCGTGGCTTCCATAGATGCCCCGCCTGGTGCTAATGCACCGATGATCGAGATTCGTGCACCGGAGCCTCACTACCCCGTGGATGATGTAAAGGAGATGAAAGAATGTGATCTGCATTATCCCGTGGGGAACGTTTCCACGAAGGTAGCTACCGGCAGTGCTTTACCCTGTACACCTGGAGCACTCCACCACAACAACCCCATTGCATATGGCTATGCTCGTGTCACGGTGGAAGACATAGTCCAAGAGTTTGAGGACCTGGAGATTGACAAAGCTACACCCGAAGGGGAGAGAAGACTTGGAGATGTCAAGCGCCAGATCATTCTATGGAAAAAGAAGTACATAGTGTTTCCAGGCGAGGCGCCAAGGCTAACAAGTCCACCCCCCTTCGATGGTGGTGGTGGTGGTGGTGGTGGTGGCGGTGGTGGTGGTCGTGGTGGTTCACCTACACCTCCTTCACGCCATTCGACGTCGTTCCCCGATCCACAACCTCCGGCGGGTAAGCAGCCGCCGCCCCCCCAATCCTCCTCCGGCGGGTACGACGCCCCCCAATCCACCTCCGGCGAAGAAGCAGAAGCAGGCGGACAGCAAGGAAACCCGCTCCTGGACTATTAACCCGGACCCTTATGTACCTAAGACCACAAGGGTACCGGAGCCATCACTGAAGCCTCTCCTCCCAAGGCCTTGGGAACTTAGTGAAGCTGAAACCAAATTGGCCGCGTCTGCTCATTATGAGAAATGGAAGGCGGATATGAAGGCGATAAAAGAGCCTGAGCCCAAGCAAGTATTCACTGAGAAGCAAAAGAAGTGGGCTAAGGATTTTTTGACGACACCATCCCAAGCCGAGCTGAATCTGCCTGACGACTATGGACATGAACTTCGTAGGCAAGCAAAAATATTGAAGGAGGAGAAAGAAGAAAGTAAAAAAAGCGGGAAATAAGTTGACCAGCTCGGGATGCAGAATAAACAATCGATCCCCCCGCTCATAGTGAAAGCCGGTCCGGAAGAGGACCCCGAGATCATAGCAGCTGCGGCAGCACTTGGATTGACTGTAGCGAGTGCCATGAAACAAGCGTCCGAGATGGGTTTGACTCTTCGTGCCTTCTTAGGCCTTGAGGATGCACCAGTATGTGAGATAGCATTACAATATGTGCGGAATGGGCCTCTCGTCGAGCCTGCGCGGGAAAAGAGTCTACCACCACAAATGCGAAATCTGCTACGTTGGTACAAGCAATTTATAACATGGGCCGACAAAGAATATGTTTATGCGGATGTTACAGAGGAGCATCACACCAAACGGTACTCTGTACAAGTTCATATGAGTGAATTGTTCCAGCTGTTCAATCTGCGCGACCTCGACAAATCTATCCTGAGTTGCTACGTTCTGTAAGTGATTTATTTCTACCTCATCTCGTTCTTCATTGCCTGCACTATATATATATATATATATATATATATATATATATTTATTTATTTATTTATTTATTGTTGCGTACGCTATTATGCAGATTGAAGATTTGGGAATGCAAAATAAGAAACATCCATGATGTTGGGTTCATTGACCCACATATCGTTAATGGACATGTGTTACAAAATCACCCCGAAGACGTGGAGAAAGACTTGTCCAAGTTTCTTAGAAAGCATCAACTCAAAAGTCATATTCTATTTCCTTACCATTTTGGGTGAGTGTTTCTCTCTTGTGCCCATTCTCTTTTGTTTACTCCATGCATGGTATGTCTAATCGATGAGTTATGCATGACTGTGCATGTAACGTGTCCGCAGGTTCCACTGGATTCTGCTAAATATTGAACTTCACACCTTCAGAGTTCTAATCATGGACTCTATGGATTCGGATCCAAAGCGTTGGGCCGACATGAGCAAAATGCTGCAAAAGTAATTATTTTCAATCATTTGAGCTCTATATCGATCGGTCTCTTTTGTTCATTTCCTAATATCAAGTAACTAATAACTCCCTTGTTCATTTAATTTTCTTTGCCCTGTAGGGTTTGGAGACGGTTCTCAGAAGAAATTGTCGGTGAATTCAAACATGAGCTAGATTTTAGAAGGTTAGTTAATGTGGATAAGCAGCCACCGGGGACCAATCTATGTGGATACTATGTTTGTGAGAACATCCGGAGACAAACCTCTGAGCGGAAGGCATCGGATAGCGTGCGGAAGGCGACGGATAACTTGCGGAGGAGGCTTAGTCCAGAAGCTCGCTTCCGACCAATTCAAGATGAATTAGCAGGATTTTTCATGAGGGAAGTCATCAATCCTAAAGGAGAACACTATACCGAGGACGAAGACATTTATATGCATACCCGAGATTGAAACTTGTTCGAAGTTGTATATGGTCATCCATCCTAATTGTGTATGGAAACTTGTTCGAAGTTGTATATGGTCACCCGAGATTGAATATATATTATATATTCCTCTTGAATTCTTCTTGTTTGAAATTTCATATGCATGTATATAATAGCGTAGAATATGTGTACTGAAACTTCATCAAAATTAAAATAAAACACAAAATAAAATATAAAAGAAATAAAACACTACAAATTAAAAAGAAACCAGGTTTAGGGGGCTAAAACCCTAAACCTGCGGAGGAGGCCTTTAGTCCCGGTTAGCCACGAGAACCGGGACTAAAGGTCCTCCGCCCCGACGGACTCCTGGCGCCCACGTGGACGGGCTTTTAGTCGCGGTTCGTAAGAGGCGCGACTAAAGGGGGGCCTTTAGTCACGCATATTTAGTCCCGGTTGCACAGCCGGGATTAATGGCCTTTGCGAACCGGGACTAAAGGCCTATTTTCTACCAGTGGGTGGTGGACATGCGGGACCCGCGGGGGGCGGAGGTGGTGGCGCGTGCGTTGGAGCAATGGGGAACGTTCATGCTCGAGGGCCACGGCGTGCCGAGCGAGCTGCTGGCGCGCGTCGAGGCCGGTATCGCCGGCATGTTTGCACTGCCGAAGCTGGAGAAGATGCGAGCCGCACGCTAGGGCGATGACCCAGGGCTACGGTCTGCCGCACATCGCCCTCTACTTCTCCAAGACGATGTGGTCCGAGGGCTACTCCTTGACCCCGGCCAACCTCCGCCCCGAACTCCGCAAGATCTGGCCCGACGGTGGCCACGACTACAGCCACTTCTGGTATGTGTCCATGAAGTAATGCATGCGATTCACGAGAGATCTAAGTTGCTAGGGTTTAGCACTGTTGTATGAATTATATCATCTCTTAATCGCGTTATGTGCAGCGGCGTGATGGAGGAGTTCCACAAGGAGAAGCGCGCGCTGGCTAACAAGCTGATGCAGCTGTTCCTCGTAGCGCTCGGGTTCCCCGCCACGCAGATCGCCGGCGTCGAGGCGGAGCACAAACTCACCGAGACCATGACCGAGACAATACACCTCAACAGGTACATAGTACTGCCTATCCGTTTGAGCACCTAATTGTTTCGGTGCCAATAATTGCCATGCCAATTGTTGGCAAGTCTAAAATTTTGGTTCTCAATTGATCGGCTATCAATTAGTTTTTGCCCATCTTTTAAAAAATTATTAATTAAAAAAAAATTGATTTCACTAAATGTTGGCTTGCCAAATATTAATAATGTCAAACTTTAGCAGCGAACTAAGTTGCCTCGTAGTACAAGTGGCAACTATCCTAGCATGTAGGATACTCTACACTGCATGCATCAAAGGAAACGGCGGAGCAGCCTCCAGGCAAAAAAAAAAATTTGATAAAAGAGAGCTTGCCTCTTCGATTTCATTTAAAGAAACGGAAACACTAACGCCCACACGTGTGGGCGTTTGCATCTCGCCCACACGCGTGGATCCGCGTCCGTTTGTGGGTGCACGAATTTTGGCATGTTTGTGGTGCCACGTAGGACTCGGCTGGTGTATGGGCATTCACAAGGTCGTCCACACGTCCGTTTCACCACACGGAGGGACCGGTGTGTAGGCGTTTAGCAGTTCGCCCACACGTCAGTTTTCACTCACGCACAAGGGCTGGTGTGTGGGTATTTGCCATCTCGCCCACACGCCCGTCTCCTCTCCCACACCCAAGCTGCCAGTTGCCATGCGTTTTGCAGTGTACATGGCAACTGCTTGTAAGCAGATGACAACTCTCTCTTTTTTTTACCAGAATATGACAGTTGCCATGTGTTTTGCAGGGTACACGGCAACTGCCCTAGCGTGTTTGTAAGCAGGTGACAATTCTCTCTTTTACCCGAACATGTTGATTTGCCATGTCTTTTTGTAGCGCTACACGGCAACTGCCTATTGTTAGTAGATGGCAACTTCTAAGGTTTTTAAATCACGGCAACTATAGTAAACCAGACCATACATGGCAACTGCTTAGTGTTAGTAGGTGGCAACCTCTAAAGTTTTCAAATCATGGCAATTATAGTAAACCAGACCATACATGGCAACATCTGCAGTTGTCCAAAATGGCATCTTGCACTTGACATGAGATGGCAACTGCAGTTGAGCAACCATGGCAACAGTAGTTGTCCGACATGGCAACTGTAGTTCAGCGACATGGCAACTGCAGTTAAACGGACATTAAAGAGGTCCGGACCATAGCAACTGCGGGGACGTGTGGTGACTATCACGCGGGGCGTGCGGGACCGTGAGGTAGGTGGCTAAGAGAGGTCGTGTGGGCGTTATGCATTTTGCCCACACGTAGGCGTGTGAGAGGGACCGCAAAGAAAAAAAACGTGTGGACGCTAATTGTTTTACCCACACATAGGCGTGTGGGCTGGTTCTCTTAGACACCACACAAAATGTATAGACAGACCCCTTAACGCCCACACGTGTGATAGTTATCGTCGTCCTAAAGAAATCGATAGTTCAAAGACTCCAGACCCGAAACTTACATCCATCTGACGATGTTACACTCTCACACCCTCGCTAGCTATCATACTCTCGCTGCAGCTACAACCAACCATGTCTCCTCCCGCATGTTTCCTTCTACTCATCCGTGAAGGCGCTCCGTGAGACGACAGGTTGTACCTGGAGCTCTGACTTTCCAAGCTCGCCGACATCCCAGACCTCCACAAGTACCGTTCACGTACGTCATATGCGCAGCCGTCACGCACCCAGACCGTGGTGACCACCATGTCCGCCGTACTTCTCCCGCCTACCTCCACAGAGATCAGGGGCGGAGAGAGGGAGGGGCGAGCAGGGGCTAGACCCCTGCCAATGGCTCGCCCCCCTCAACGATTTGTAGCAGGTAGTCCAGTGTACATACGCTAATGGCCGCAGCTAATTACCTAATTAGCCCATACTTATTAGCCCATATACGTGAATAAATAATTTAGACGTGTTGTACCGAATTACAACAGTCCAAAGCCCACAATGCGGGTGGTTGTTTTAGCCCAGGCCAGTGCCTCTGGACGTGAATACGTGCTCGATCAGATCGATCGATTGATCTGATTCTAGGGCGTTTGTCTTGTCAGCAACTCAGCATGCGTGTTCCTCTAGGGCGTTTGTCGCCGACGCCGCTAGCGCGTCTCCTGGTCAGGCGTTTTCGGCTGGCCGCCGTTTGTGCCTATACTGTTAGAACGCTTGCCGCCGGCCGAGGGCCGACGCTTGTGCATATCCACGACGACGAAACCTTCCACTGTTCTACGGTTCGTAGATGGCAAGATGCAAGCAGATGACGCCTGGAGTTAGGATATAAGTAGGTACCATTATGCACTAAGCTATTATTTATTACTTCCTCCACTCACAATATAAGATGTTCTACCATTTCCTCATTTAGATGTATACATGCGCATTTCAGCGTGTTTGTCCAATCCTTTCACTCTGCATAAAGTCTATCCATTTGTCCCATAATATAATATCATTTTGAAAACTAAAACAGCTTGCAGAACAATCTTATATTATGGGATGGAGGGAGTATATTGAAATATTCAAAACATCTCATATTTGTGAACCGAGAAAGTATTATTTTTATAAATCATGATTTTAGTCGGGTTATTTAGCATTGTGCATAAAACAGTAAAAAATAGTCAGACACGTCTCCACACAAAATGGGAGACTACTCTCATAGGCGTTACACTATTAGGAAGAAAAAGCCTTAAAGATCAGATGAGATAATCAACTTGTTGGATGTTGGTGATCATACAACTCAATTTATAATCTAATATATATAAATGTAATTTTATTTTATTTGGTAAGTACCAAACATATATTTGTATATGCATTGACATCAAGGCCAGCGTGATGTTTTGTCTCTTGTGTGATCATTGGCTTTTCGCCCCCCTCAAGTTCAAATCCTGGCTCCGCCCCTGACAGAGATCCCTTAGCGTGCACAACCATGTTGCCGTCTCCGACTGCACAGATCTCCTTGAGACCACCAAGGAGGCATGGATGACCTCGTGGCCAATACCGCAGACGGCGCGTACCGGGGACCTGCAGTCGCCCTCCACGGCGAGGCCGTCAATCATGGAGCATGAGTGCACGCATGATCGTTCGGTCCGGTTCCTGACCGAGCCAGCCTTTGGACCGGCCGCGAGCGAGCAGGCTCACAACCCGACTGATGACTAAATGGTCCCGTACTTCGAGACCGGACCAGCGGTGCTCTAGCTCAAGCTGGACCCAGCGGCTCATTCGATGGTGATGCAGGAGCGGTCACCCGTGCGTGCATGAGACACGAGGAGATGCCATGCAGTGCAGGTGCATCCCTGCGCCGGAGCGTGCAGCCATGGAGCTCGCCATTACCGGGCCGTGCTCTTCCTCCATACCTCGCCGCTGCCTCTGGCGAGCAGGGAGCTTCTATTAGAATAAATTTGAGGCGCTTCGTCAATTTATCGAGGATCAAGCAATCACACAAGCACGACACCGAGATTTGTTAATAAGGTTCACCATCATAGCTACATCCCGAAGCCTGACTACGGGCGCTCCTTCCCATGACACCGCTACAATACCGCACACCGGCCGCCCGGGCACCGGCTCCCCCTGCGTGCATGCTATTATGTTGGCATATGTTACATCGTGTGTCTACTCCCGCTATATATGAGAGGCCTAGGATATAAGTGTCCTATTAGGACACAACTCCTACCTTGTCTATACACAGTCCAAAAATCAAGTCCAACTGTAACCTACCTTGTACAATAATATTCAATACAACTCTAACAAACTCCACCTTGTCGAATATTCTTCACCACCTTGAATTCATCCATGCATCAAACCTCCATATACATTGGACTTGAGATACGTCATGAGCACCGCTGCTACTCCCAGACTCCATGTAACTCCACCGCGCGCGTAACTAGTTAGGATTAGCCTCATTCACTCTTTTCCTTTGTCTTATTGCTGCTCATGCCACGTCAATACCATATGTGCAGATTGTCTTTTCTTTTAACAAATCTGTAGCACCGCTTTCATGCTAAGCGTTACCCTGCCTGGCATCCAATCGAACCTAATGCACCTCCAGCTTCCACGCTAGCCTGGCCCATCCAGCACACAGCCTCCACGCGTTGCCTTGCCCATCCAGCACACAGCTTCCACGCTTGCCTGTCACGCTGCTGCCAATCACGTGCGGACTCGATCTGATCCACCGCCGCTGCCGCACGCTAGGTCTTCCGCTGCACTAGTAGAAAAATCTAATGTGAGACACATTAGTCTCGGTTTGATTTTGGCCCGGTACTAATGGTACCATTAGTGCCGGTTCGAACAGTTATGCATTAATGCCGGTTCGTGTTGAACCTTTAGTACCGGTTCGTGCCACGAACCGGTACTAAAGGTGATCGTGGGGCCCTGGCCTGACGCCAGCCTGCCACCACCCTTTTAGTACCGGTTCGTGGCACAAACCGGTACTAAAGGGCTAACCTTTAGTATCGGTTCGTGCCATGAACCGGAACTGAAGGGGTCTGACCTATAGTCCCGGTTGGAGACACAAACCGGGACTATAGGGCAATTTTCAAACTCTACCCCCCTTCCCCCGCGTGTATCGCCATTTCAGTTTTGAAAAAATCAAAAGAAAATGATAAAAACTTTAAAAAATAAAATCGTTCGAGAGGTAGTTATATTACTACATCTACTAGTTAGGAAAATTTGAAAACTTTAATTTGGACATGTTTTGCAAAAAGTGTAGAGAAAAATGTAAAACGGCTATAACTTTTGCATACGATGTCAGAAAAAAACGTATAACATATCAAAAAATTCAGCACGAAAATCCGCTTGCGATTTTGACCGCCTACGGCATGTTTGCGAATTTTTAGAATCCTCAAATTCCAAAAGGAAAAAAAAGATATGCTCAAATTTCAGTTTTTTTGGTTAAATCTGGTCAAACTATGGTCAAACTACTTATTCAAGAAGTATTAATGTTACTACATAATTATTCAAGAATATTAGTGTTACTAAATAATTATTTCAATTTTTTGAATTTTGGTCAAATCTGGTCAAACTATGGTCAAACTGTGGTCAAACTATGGTCAAACTGTGGTCAAACTTATTCAAAAAATATTAATGTTACTAAATAAGTACTGTTTTTAGAATAATAGTTTCAAACTCAAACGGTGAAACGTGTGACCTAATGCTCAAGCTAAACTGCTGAGGGTTAATAGGATTGTCAGCTTACATTTGTGAGGAAAACAACAAGTGCAGACTTGAAAAGTAGAGGGAATAGAATTCCGAAGTTAAGCGTGCTCAGGCTGGGGGAGTGAGAGGATGGGTGACCGGCCGGGAAGTTAGACGATTTGGAATGAGTGATCCACACTTGAGTAGTTAAGAGGGGTGATTAGATACTAAATCATCAAATAATTCAGAAAATTGAAAATTGAAAAAATTCAATTTTTTTTTCAAAATTTTCAGAAAAAAATTTCAAAAAAAAAACCTTTAGTACCGGTTGGTAACACCAACCGGTACAAAAGGTCCCCCATACCACAGCGCGAGCTCACGCCACGTGGTGGGCCTTTAGTGGCGGTTCGTGCCGAACCGGTACTAAAGGGGGGGCCTTTAGTCTCCACTCTTTAGTGCCGGTTGCAGAACCGACACTAAAGGCCCTTACGAACCGGTGATAAAGCTTCGTTTTCTACTAGTGTTGGCTGCTCCCGTCCATCACCAAATTTGATCTCGCCGAGCACTTCGCTATGCCGCCGCCTGCCAATCCGACTGCTTCTCGAAGAACTACAACAGTTGTGCACTCTTGATCGCCTCCTCCTGGTTGCAACTCATCAACGCTGACTCGCCGACTTCTTCCGCTCCCACGATTGCGATTACTCTGTACACAACTTCGTCGATACGTTCATCCTCCTCTAGATCAATCTGCCATCTTCTCGAATCTCACTCATGATACCACTTGTTAGAATAAATCTGAGGCGCTCCGGCGATCTACCGAGGACCAAGCAATCAGACAAGCACGACAACGAGATTTGTTACCGAGCTTCACCATCATGGCTACATCCCCGGAGCCTGACTACGGGCGCTCCTCCCCATGACACCGCTACAATACCGCACACCGGCCGCCCGAGCACCGGCTCCCCCTGCGTTCCTGTGCTATTATGTTGGCATAGGTTATATCGTGTGTCTACCCCCGCTATATATGAGAGGCCTGGGATATAAGTGTCCTATTAGGACACAACTCCTACCCTGTCTATACACAGTCCAAAAACCAAGTTCAACTGCAACCTACCTTATACAATAATATTCGACACAACTCTAACAGCTTCGTCCCCCGCATCCTTCATCTTCGAGGGGCCATGGAGGTGGTCAACCGTGGCGCTTGTGTTGGAAATATGCCCTAGAGGCAATAATAAAATGGTTATTATTATATTTCCTTGTTCATGATAATTGTCTATTGTTCATGCTATAATTGTGTTATCCGGAAATCGTAATACATGTGTGAATACATAGACCACAACATGTCCCTAGTAAGCCTCTAGTTGACTAGGTCGTTGATCAACAGATAGTCATGGTTTCCTGACTATGGACATTGCATGTCATTGATAACGGGGTCACATCATTAGGAGAATGATGTGATGGACAAGACCCAATCCTAAGCATAGCGCAAAGATCGTGTAGTTCGTTTGCTAGAGCTTTTCCAATGTCAAGTATCTTTTCCTTAGACCATGAGATCGTGTAACTCCCGGATGCCGTAGGAGTGCTTTGGGTGTACCAAACGTCACAACGTAACTGGGTGACTATAAAGGTGCACTACGGGTATCTCTGAAAGTGTCTGTTGGGTTGACACGGATCGAGACTGGGATTTATCACTCCATATGACGGAGAGGTATCTCTGGGCCCACTCGGTAATGCATCATCATAATGAGCTCAATGTGACTAAGGAGTTAGCCACGGGATCATGCATTACGGTACGAGTAAAGAGACTTGCCGGTAACGAGATTGAACAAGGTACTGGGATACCGACGATCGAATCTCGGGCAAGTAACATACCGATTGACAAAGGGAATTGTATACGGGATTGATTGAATCCTCGACATCGTGGTTCATCCGATGAGATCATCGTGGAACATGTGGGAGCCAACATGGGTATCCAGATCCCGCTGTTGGTTATTGACCGGAGAGGCGTCTCGGTCATGTCTGCATGTCTCCCGAACCCGTAGGGTCTACACACTTAAGGTTCGGTGACGCTAGGGTTGTAGAGATATTAGTATTCGGAAACCCGAAAGTTGTTCGGAGTCCCGGATGAGATCCCGGACGTCACGAGGAGTTCCGGAATGGTCCGGAGGTGAAGAATTATATATAGGAAGTCCAGTTTCGGCCACCGGGAAAGTTTCGGGGGTTATCGGTATTGTACCGGGACCACCGGAAGGGTCCCGGGGGTCCACCGCGTGGGCCACCTATCCCGGAGGGCCCCATGGGCTGAAGTGGGAAGGGAACCAGCCCTTAGTGGGCTGGGGCGCCCCCTTTGGGCCTCCCCCTGCGCCTAGGGTTGGAAACCCTAGGGGTGGGGGGCGCCCCACTTGGCTTGGGGGGGAAGCCACCCCCCTTTCCCCCTTGGCCGCCCCCCCCCCTTGGAGATCTGATCTCCCAGGGCCGGCGCCCCCCCCAGGGGTCCCTATATATAGTGGGGGGAGGGAGAGCAGCAACACCACAGCCCCTGGCGCCTCCCTCTCCCTCCCGTGACACCTCTCTCTCCCGTTTGTGCTTGGCGAAGCCTTGCCGGGATCCCGCTACTTCCACCACCACGCCGCCGTGCTGCTGGATCTCCATCAACCTCTCCTTCCCCCTTGCTGGATCAAGAAGGAGGAGACGTCGCTGCTCCGTACGTGTGTTGAACGCGGAGGTGCCGTCCGTTCGGCGCTCGGTCATCGGTGATTTGGATCACGACGAGTACGACTCCATCAACCCTATTCACTTGAACGCTTCCGCTCGCGATCTACAAGGGTATGTAGATGCACTCCTTTCCCCTCGTTGCTAGTAAACTCCATAGATGGATCTTGGTGATGCGTAGAAAATTTTAAAATTCTGCAACGATCCCCAACAGTGGCATCATGAGCCAGGCCTATGCGTAGTTACTATGCACGAGTAGAACACAAAGCAGTTGTGGGCGTAGATCATGTCAATTTACTTGCCGCTACTAGTCCTATCTTGATTCGGCGGCATCGTGGGATGAAGCGGCCCGGACCGACCTTACACGTACGCTTACGTGAGACTGGTTCCACCGACTGACATGCACTAGTTGCATAAGGTGGCTGGCGGGTGTCTGTCTCTCCCACTTTAGTCGGATCGGATTCGATGAAAAGGGTCCTTATGAAGGGTAAATAGTAATTGGCATATCACGTTGTGGTTTTACGTAGGTAAGAAACGTTCTTGCTAGAAACCTATAGAAGCCACGAAAAACATGCAACAACAACTAGAGGACGTCTAACTTGTTTTTGCAGCATATGCCTTGTGATGTGATATGGCCAGAAGATGTGATGAATGAAATATATGTGATGTATGAGATTGATCATATTCTTGTAATAGGAATCACGACTTGCATGTCGATGAGTATGACAACCGGCAGGAGCCATAGGAGTTGTCTTTGTTTTTTGTATGACCTGCGTGTCATTGAATAACGCCATGTAAATTACTTTACTTTATTGCTAAACGCGTTAGCCATAGAAGTAGAAGTAATCGTTGACATGACAACTTCATGAAGACACAATGATGGAGATCATGGTGTCATGCCGGTGACGAAGATGATCATGACGACCCGAAGATGGAGCTCAAAGGAGCAGAATGATATTGGCCATATCATGTCACTATTTGATTGCATGAGATGTTTATCATGTTTTGCTTCTTATTTGCTTAGTACGACGGTAGTAAATAAGATGATCCCTTACAATAATTTCAAGAAAGTGTTCCCCCTAACTGTGCACCGTTGCGAAGGTTCGTTGTTTCGAAGCACCACGTGATGATCGGGTGTGATAGATTCTAACGTTCGCATACAACGGGTGTTGACGAGCCTAGCATGTACAGACATGGCCTCGGAACACACGCAATACACTTAGGTTGACTTGACGAGCCTAGCATGTACAGACATGGCCTCGGAACACGGAAGACCGAAAGGTCGAGCATGAGTCGTATAGAAGATACGATCAACATGAAGATGTTCACCGATGTTTGACTAGTCCGTCTCACGTGATGATCGGACACGGCCTAGTTGACTCGGATCATGTTTCACTTAGATGACTGGAGGGATGTCTGTCTGAGTGGGAGTTCATTGAATAATTTGATTAGATGAACTTAATTATCATGAACTTAGTCTAAAATCTTTACAATATGTGTTGTAGATCATATGGCCCACGTTGTCCTCAACTTCAACTCGTTCCTAGAGAAAACCAAGCTAAAAGATGATGGCAGCAACTATACGGACTGGGTCCGGAACCTGAGGATCATCCTCATAGCTGCCAAGAAAGATTATGTCCTAGAAGCACCGCTAGGTGAAGCACCCATCCCAGAGAACCAAGACGTTATGAACGCTTGGCAATCACGTGCTGATGATTACTCCCTCATTCAGTGCGGCATGCTTTACAGCTTAGAACCGGGGCTCCAAAAGCGTTTTGAGAAACATGGAGCATATGAGATGTTCGAAGAGCTGAAAATGGTTTTCCAAGCTCATGCCCGGGTCGAGAGATATGAAGTCTCCGACAAGTTCTTCAGCTGTAAAATGGAGGAAAATAGTTCTGTAAGTGAGCACATACTCAGATTGTCTGCGTTACACAACCGCTTGTCTCAGCTGGGAGTTAATCTCCCGGATGACGCGGTCATTGACAGAATCTTTCAGTCGCTTCCACCAAGCTACAAGAGCTTTGTGATGAACTTCAATATGCAGGGGATGGAAAAGACCATTCCTGAGGTATATTCAATGCTGAAATCAGCGGAGGTGGAGATCAAAAAGGAACATCAAGTGTTGATGGTGAATAAAACCACTAAGTTCAAGAAAGGCAAGGGTAAGAAGAACTTCAAGAAATACGGCAAGGGAGTTGCCAGGAAGAAGCCAAGGAATGGACCCAAGCCTGAGACTGAGTGCTTTTATTGCAAGGGAAGTGGTCACTGGAAGCGGAACTGCTCCAAATACTTAGCGGACAAGAAGGCCGCCAACACCAAAGGTATATGTGATATACATGTAATTGATGTGTACCTTACCAGTACTCGTAGTAGCTCCTGGGTATTTGATACCGGTGCGGTTGCTCATATTTGTAACTCAAAACAGGAGCTGCGGAATAAGCGGAGACTGGCGAAGGACGAGGTGACGATGCGCGTCGGGAATGGTTCCAAGGTCGATGTGATCGCCGTCGGCACGCTACCTCTGCATTTACCTACGGGATTAGTTTTAAACCTCAATAATTGTTATTTAGTGCCAGCTTTGAGCATGAACAATGTATCAGGATC
This sequence comes from Triticum aestivum, assembly GCF_018294505.1. Taxonomy (NCBI): domain Eukaryota; kingdom Viridiplantae; phylum Streptophyta; class Magnoliopsida; order Poales; family Poaceae; genus Triticum; species Triticum aestivum. Next base: position 623,654,946 of record NC_057799.1, on the reverse strand, counting down.
TCGTTTAATGCGAGATGGCTACTCATTTAAATCCGAGAATAATGGTTGTTCTATTTATATGAGAGATATGTTTTATGGTCATGCCCCGCTGGTCAATGGTTTATTCTTGATGAATCTCGAACGTGATGTTACACATATTCATAGTGTGAATACCAAAAGATGTAAAGTTGATAACGATAGTCCCACATACTTGTGGCACTGCCGCCTTGGTCACATTGGTGTCAAACGCATGAAGAAGCTCCATGCAGATGGACTTTTGGAGTCTCTTGATTACGAATCATTTGACACGTGTGAACCATGCCTCATGGGTAAGATGACCAAGACTCCGTTCTCCGGAACAATGGAGCGAGCAACCAACTTATTGGAAATCATACATACTGATGTGTGCGGTCCAATGAGTGTTGAGGCTCGCGGTGGCTATCGTTATGTTCTCACTCTCACTGATGATTTAAGTAGATATGGGTATGTCTACCTAATGAAACACAAGTCTGAAACCTTTGAAAAGTTCAAGGAATTTTAGAGTGAGGTTGAGAATCAACGTGACAGAAAAATAAAGTTCCTGCGATCAGATCGTGGAGGGGAATATTTAAGTCACGAATTTGGTACACACTTAAGGAAATGTGGAATAGTTTCACAACTCACGCCGCCTAGAACACCTCAGCGAAATGGTGTGTCCGAACGTCGTAATCGCACTCTATTGGATATGGTGCGATCTATGATGTCTCTTACCAATCTACCGCTCTCATTTTGGGGCTATGCTTTAGAGACTGCCGCATTCACTCTAAATAGGGCTCCGTCGAAATCCGTTGAGACGACACCGTATGTATTATGGTTTGGGAATAAACCTAAGCTGTCGTTTCTAAAAGTTTGGGGATGTGATGCTTATGTCAAGAAACTTCAACCTGAAAAGCTCGAACCCAAGTCGGAAAATTGCGTCTTCATAGGATACCCCAAGGAAACCATTGGGTATACCTTCTACCTGAGATCCGAAGGCAAGATCTTTGTTGCCAAGAACGGGTCCATTCTGGAGAAAGAGTTTCTCTCGAAAGAATTAAGTGCGAGGAAAGTGGAACTTGATGAGGTGATAGTCCCCCTTCCGAACCGGAAAGTAGCGCAGCGCGGGAAGATGTTCCTGTGGTGCCTACACCGACTGGGGAGGAAGTTAATGATGATGATCATGAAGCTTCGGATCAAGTTACTGCTGAACTTCGTAGGTCCACAAGGACACGTTCCGCACCAGAGTGGTACGGCAACCCTGTCCTGGAAATCATGTTGTTAGACAACGGTGAACCTTCGAACTATGAAGAAGCGATGGCGGGCCCGGATTCCGACAAATGGCTAGAAGCCATGAAATCCGAGATAGGATCCATGTATGAAAATGAAGTATGGACTTTGACTGACTTGCCCGATGATCGGCGAGCCATAGAAAATAAATGGATCTTTAAGAAGAAGACAGACGCGGATGGTAACGTGACCATCTATAAGGCTCGACTTGTCGCTAAGGGTTATCGACAAGTTCAAGGGGTTGACAAAGATGAGACTTTCTCACCTGTAGCGAGCTGAAGTCCGTCCGAATCATGTTAGCAATTGCCGCATTTTATGATTATGAGATATGGCAAATGGACGTCAAAACGGCATTCCTTAACGGCTTTCTTAAGGAAGAATTGTATATGATGCAGCCGGAAGGTTTTGTCGATCCTAAGAATGCTAACAAGGTATGCAAGATCCAGCGCTCAATCTATGGGCTGGTGCAATCATCTCGGAGTTGGAACATTCGTTTTGATGAGATGATCAAAGCGTTTGGGTTTACACAGACTTATGGAGAAGCCTGTGTTTACAAGAAAGTGAGTGGGAGCTCTGTAGCATTTCTCTTATTATATGTGGATGACATACTATTGATGGGAAATGATATAGAATTCTTGGAAAGTATAAAGGCCTATTTGAATAAATGTTTTTCAATGAAGGACCTTGGAGAAGCTGCTTATATATTAGGCACCAAGATCTATAGAGATAGATCAAGACGCCTCATTGGTCTTTCACAGAGTACGTACCTTGACAAGATATTGAAGAAGTTCAATATGGATCAGTCCAAGAAGGGGTTCTTGCCTGTATTGCAAGGTGTGCAATTGAGCACGGCTCAATGCCCGACCAGAGCAGAAGATAGAGAAAAGATGAGTGTCATCCCCTATGCCTCGGCCATAGGGTCTATTATGTATGCCATGCTGTGTACCAGACCTGATGTAAACCTTGCCGTAAGTTTGGTAGGAAGGTACCAAAGTAATCCCGGCATGGAACACTCGACAGCGGTCAAGAATATCCTGAAGTACCTGAAGAGGACTAAGGATATGTTTCTAATTTATGGAGGTGACGAAGAGCTCGTCGTAAAGGGTTACATCGACGCTAGCTTCGACACAGATCTGGATGACTCTAAGTCACAAACCGGATACGTGTATATTTTGAATGGAGGGGCAGTAAGCTGGTGCGGTTGCAAGCAAAGCGTCGTGGCGGGATCTACATGTGAAGCGGAGTACATGGCGGCCTCAGAGGCAGCACAAGAAGCAGTCTGGATGAAGGAGTTCATTACCGACCTAGGGGTGATTCCCAATGCGTCGGGCCCGATGACTCTCTTCTGTGACAACACTGGAGCTATTGCCCTTGCCAAGGAGCCCAGGTTTCACAGGAAGACCAGGCATATCAAGCGTCGCTTCAACTCCATTCGTGAAAGTGTTCAAAATGGAGACATGGATATTTGTAAAGTACATACGGACCTGAATGTAGAAGATCCGTTGACTAAACCTCTCCCTAGAGAAAAACATGATCAACACCAGAACTCTACGGGTGTTCGATTCATCACAATGTAACTAGATTATTGACTCTAGTGCAAGTGGGAGACTGTTGGAAATATGCCCTAGAGGCAATAATAAAATGGTTTTATTATATTTCCTTGTTCATGATAATTGTCTATTGTTCATGCTATAATTGTGTTATCCGGATATCGTAATACATGTGTGAATACATAGACCACAACATGTCCCTAGTAAGCCTCTAGTTGACTAGCTCGTTGATCAACAGATAGTCATGGTTTCCTGACTATGGACATTGGATGTCATTGATAACGGGATCACATCATTAGGAGAATGATGTGATGGACAAGACCCAATCCTAAGCATAGCGCAAAGATTGTGTAGTTCGTTTGCTAGAGCTTTTCCAATGTCAAGTATCTTTTCCTTAGACCATGAGATCGTGTAACTCCCGGATGCCGTAGGAGTGCTTTGGGTGTACCAAACGTCACAACGTAACTGGGTGACTATAAAGGTGCACTACGGGTCTCTGAAAGTGTCTGTTGGGTCCACACGGATCGAGACTGGGATTTCTCACTCCGTATGACGGAGAGGTATCTCTGGGCCCACTCGGTAATGCATCATCATAATGAGCTCAATGTGACTAAGGAGTTAGCCACGGGATCATGCATTACGGTACGAGTAAAGAGACTTGCCGGTAACGAGATTGAACAAGGTACTGCGATACCGACGATCGAATCTCGGGCAAGTAACATACCGATTGACAAAGGGAATTGTATACGGGATTGATTGAATCCTCGACATCGTGGTTCATCCGATGAGATCATCGTGGAACATGTGGGAGCCAACATGGGTATCCAGATCCCGCTGTTGGTTATTGACCGGAGAGGCGTCTCGGTCATGTCTGCATGTCTCCCGAACCCGTAGGGTCTACACACTTAAGGTTCGGTGACGCTAGGGTTGTAGAGATATTAGTATGCGGAAACCCGAAAGTTGTTCGGAGTCCCGGATGAGATCCCGGACGTCACGAGGAGTTCCGGAATGGTCCGGAGGTGAAGAATTATATATAGGAAGTCCAGTTTCGGCCACCGGGAAAGTTTCGGGGGTTATCGGTATTGTACCGGGACCACCGGAAGGGTCCCGGGGGTCCACCGGGTGGGGCCACCTATCCCGGAGGGCCCCATGGGCTGAAGTGGGAAGGGAACCAGCCCTTAGTGGGCTGGGGCGCCCCCTTTGGGCCTCCCCCTGCGCCTAGGGTTGGAAACCCTAGGGGTGGGGGGCGCCCCACTTGGCTTGGGGGGGAAGCCACCCCCCTTTCCCCCTTGGCCGCCCCCCCTGGAGATCTGATCTCCCAGGGCTGGTGCCCCCCCCAGGGGTCCCTATATATAGTGGGGGGAGGGAGGGCAGCAACACCACAGCCCCTCGCGCCTCCCTCTCCCTCCCGTGACACCTTTCTCTCCCGTTTGTGCTTGGCGAAGCCCTGCCGGGATCCCGCTACTTCCACCACCACGCCGTCATGCTGCTGGATCTCCATCAACCTCTCCTTCCCCCTTGCTGGATCAAGAAGGAGGAGACGTCGCTGCTCCGTACGTGTGTTGAACGCGGAGGTGCCGTCCGTTCGGCGCTCGGTCATCGGTGATTTGGATCACGACGAGTACGATTCCATCAACCCCGTTCGCTTGAACGCTTCCGCTCGCGATCTACAAGGGTATGTAGATGCACTCCTTTCCCCTCGTTGCTAGTAAACTCCATAGATGGATCTTGGTGATGCGTAGAAAATTTTAAAATTCTGCAACGATCCCCAACAGCTTGGAGATGCCCGGCGGCGGCGAGACGCTGTACCGCGTCTGGGCCGTGCCGTTACAAGCTGTGGCCGTGCAACTCGCGAACATCCGGTACAAGCAATCTTAGATTGCTGGAGTCAGAAGTATAAGTGGCAAGCATGCATGCTTTGTTTCAGGTTTTTGTCAGTTGAATAGTCCTTAGTGCATGGGAACTTATCGGGTTGGTGGGCTCCCAGCAGATTAAGAGCATCTCTAACAGACCCCTTAAAACGCGTCGACCCGCAAAATAACCGTCCGTTTACGATTTCGGATGAAAAAAGTGCCCCGAACAGACACCGTATCGGCCCGTGACCTGTAAAAAAATTTGCGGGGTGCAGAAAAAATTCGCCCTCAACTTTTACATTCACGAGGCGGGAGGCGACCCGGGCTTGACCCCTATCGGCTGTGAGATTTGGCGGGAGGGACATTTTCACGTGGCTCTTCCCGCTTCCCTTTCCCTTCGCTCGCTCTGGAGCACCTTTCCCAGCTTCCCTTCACCACCATGGAAGCCTCTCAGCCGTCTCCGTCAACGTGGATGCCATCGACGCGCCACCCCCTTCGGCAGATCACGTCGCTGGCCATGCCGCGCCCGTCGCCGTTCAAGGCTCCACCGCGCCACCCCGCAAGCGGAAGGGCAACGTCGTCGTCCAGGGCGGCGCTCTCACAGGCCCGCCAGGAAGGCACACGCGCCCGCCGGCCCCGCCGCCTCCAATGCGAATTCGTCGGGCACCCACCGACGAAGAAGGGGGAGGCTTCTGGTGTGAAACGCAAGAAGCTCACCGGAAGAGCTACCCCGCCAACACCTTCCCCGATTGCTCTGGCAAGAACTACCCCGAGGATGCCCGCCAATGGTGTTGCCGCCGCCGCCCCCCAGGTGTACGACGGAATGGGCACAAGTGTGATGTCTCTATTTATTGCACTTTCACTTTTGTCCATTCCGCTTGTTCGACGATATAAGTCACCGGAAGAGCTACCCCGCCAACTTCTCTTGTCCATTCCGCTATGCCGCTTCATCCAACAATACCGCCGAACTAAAGTATGACATGCTGGTAAGCAGTATGACTTATATCGCCCACAACTCACTTGTGTTCTACTCGTGCATATAACATCAACGCATAAAACCTGGCTCGGATGCCACTGTTGGGGAACGCAGTAATTTCAAAAAAATTCCTACGCACACGCAGGATCATGGTGATGCATAGCAACGAGAGGGGAGAGTGTTGTCCACGTACCCTCGTAGACCGAAAGCGGAAGCGTTAGCACAACGCGGTTGATGTAGTCGTACGTCTTCACGATCCGACCGATCAAGTACCGAACGCATGGCACCTCCGAGTTCAGCACACGTTCAGCCCGATGACGTCCCTCGAACTTCGATCCAGCCGAGTGTTGAGGGAGAGTTTCGTCAGCACGACGGCGTGGTGACGATGATGATGTTCTACCGATGTAGGGCTTCGCCTAAGCACCGCTACAGTATTATCGAGGTGGACTATGGTGGACGGGGGCACCGCACACGGCTAAAAGATCAAACGATCAATTGTTGTCTCTAGGGTGCCCCCCTGCCCCGTATATAAAGGAGCAAGGGGGGAGGTGCGGCCGGCCAGGAGGGGCGCGCCAGGTGGAGTCCTACTCCACCCTCCCTTTTCCTAGTTGGATTAGGAGTGGAGGGGAAAGAGGAGGGAGAGAGGAAGGAAAGGGGGGCGCCGCCCCCCTCTCCTTGTCCTATTCAGACTAGGGGGGAGGGGCGCGCGGCCCTGCCCTGGCCGCCTCTCCTCTTCTCCACAAAGGCCCACTATGGCCCATTAAGCCCCCGGGGGGTTCCGGTAACCCCTCGGTACTCCGGTAAAATCCTGATTTCACCCGGAACACTTCCGATATCCAAATATAGGCTTCCAATATATCAATCTTCATGTCTCGGCCATTTCGAGACTCCTCGTCATGTCCGTGATCACATCCGGGACTCCGAATAACCTTCGGTACATCAAAACATATAAACTCATAATATAACTGTCATCGAAACGTTAAGCGTGCGGACCCAACAGGTTCGAGAACTATGTAGACATGACCGAGACACGTCTCCGGTCAATAACCAATAGCGGAACCTGGATGCTCATATTGGCTCCCACATATTCTACGAAGATCTTTATCGGTCAGACCGCATAACAACATACGTTGTTCCCTTTGTCATCGGTATGTTACTTGCCCGAGATTCGATCGTCGGTATCTCAATACCTAGTTCAATCTCGTTACCGGAAAGTCTCTTTACTCGTTCCATAATACATCATCCCACAACTAACTCATTAGTTGCAATGCTTGCAAGGCTTAAGTGATGTGCATTACCGAGAGGGCCCAGAGATACCTCTCTGACAATCGGAGTGACAAATCCTAATCTCGAAATACGCCAACCCAACAAGTACCTTCGGAGACACCTGTAGAGCACCTTTATAATCACCCAGTTACGTTGTGACGTTTGGTAGCACACAAAGTGTTCCTCTGGTAAACGGGAGTTGCATAATCTCATAGTCATAGGAACATGTATAAGTCATGAAGAAAGCAATAGCAACATACTAAACGATCGAGTGCTAAGCTAACGGAATGGGTCGAGTCAATCACATCATTCTCCTAATGATGTGATCCCGTTAATCAAATGACAACTCATGTCTATGGCTAGGAAACATAACCATCTTTGATCAACGATCTAGTCAAGTAGAGGCATACTAGTGACACTCTGTTTGTCTATGTATTCACACAAGTATTATGTTTCCGGTTAATACAATTCTATCATGAATAATAAACATTTATCATGATATAAGGAAATAAATAATACCTTTATGATTGCCTCTAGGGCATATTTCCTTTAGTCTCCCACTTGCACTAGAGTCAATAATCTAGATTACACAGTAATGATTCTAACACCCATGGAGGCTTGGTGCTGATCATGTTTTGCTCGTGGAAGAGGCTTAGTCAACGGGTCTGCAACATTCAGATCCGTATGTATCTTGCGAATTTCTATGTCTCCCACCTGGACTAAATCCCGGATGGAATTGAAGCGTCTCTTGATGTGCTTGGTTCTCTTGTGAAATCTGGATTCCTTCGCCAAGGCAATTGCACCAGTATTGTCACAAAAGATTTTCATTGGACCCGATGCACTAGGTATGACACCTAGATCGGATATGAACTCCTTCATCCAGACTCCTTCATTTGCTGCTTCCGAAGCAGCTATGTACTCCACTTCACACGTAGATCCCGCCACGACGCTTTGTTTAGAACTGCACCAACTGACAGCTCCACCGTTCAATGTAAATATGTATCCGGTTTGCGATTTAGAATCGTCCGGATCAGTGTCAAAGCTTGCATCAACGTAACCATTTACGATAGCTCTTTGTCACCTCCATAAATGAGAAACATATCCTTAGTCCTTTTCCGGTATTTCAGGATGTTCTTGACCGCTGTCCAGTGATCCACTCCTGGATTACTTTGGTACCTCCCTGCTAAACTTATAGCAAGGCACACATCAGGTCTGGTACACAGCATTGCATACATGATAGAGCCTATGGCTGAAGCATAGGGAACATCTTTCATCTTCTCTCTATCTTCTGAAGTGGTCGGGCATTGAGTCTTACTCAACTTCACACCTTGAAACACAGGCAAGAACCCTTTCTTTGCTTGATCCATTTTGAACTTCTTCAAAACTTTGTCAAGGTATGTGCTTTGTGAAAGTCCAATTAAGCGTCTTGATCTATCTCTATTGATCTTGATGCCCAATATATACGCAGCTTCACCGAGGTCTTCCATTGAAAAACTCTTATTCAAGTATCCCTTTATGCTATTCAGAAATTCTATATCATTTCCAATCAGCAATATGTCATCCACATATAATATTAGAAATGCTACAGAGCTCCCACTCACTTTCTTGTAAATACAGGCTTCTCCAAAAGTCTGTACAAAACCAAATTCTTTGATCACACTATCAAAGCGTTTATTCCAACTCCGAGAGGCTAGCACCAGTCCATAAATAGAGCTTGCACACTTTGTTAGCTCCCTTTGGATCGACAAAACCTTCCGGTTGCATCATATACAACTCTTCTTCCAGAAATCCATTCAGGAATGCAGTTTTGACATCCATTTTCCAGATTTCATAATCATAAAATGCGGCAATTGCTAACATGATTCGGACAGACTTAAGCATCGCTACGGGTGAGAAGGTCTCATCGTAGTCAATCCCTTGAACTTGTCGAAAACCTTTTGCAACTAGTCGAGCTTTATAGACAGTAACATTACCGTCAGCGTCAGTCTTCTTCTTGAAGATCCATTTATTCTCAATTGCTTGCCGATCATCGGGCAAGTCAACCAAAGTCCATACTTTGTTCTCATACATGGATCCCATCTCAGATTTCATGGCCTCAAGCCATTTCGCGGAATCTGGGCTCACCATTGCTTCTTCATAGTTCGTAGGTTCGTCATGGTCTAGTACATAACTTCCAGAACAGGATTACCGTACCACTCTGGTGCGGATCTTACTCTGGTTGACCTACGAGGTTCAGTACTAACTTGATCTGAAGTTTCATGATCATCATCATTAACTTCCTCACTAATTGGTGTAGGTGTCATAGAAACCGGTTTCTGCAATGAACTACTTTCCAATAAGGGAGCAGGTACAGTTACCTCATCAAGTTCTACTTTCCTCCCACTCACTTCTTTCGAGAGAAACTCCTTCTCCAGAAAGATTCCGAATTTAGCAACAAAAGTCTTGCCTTCGGATCTGCGATAGAAGGTGTACCCAACAGTCTCCTTTGGGTATCCTATGAAGACACATTTCTCCGATTTGGGTTCGAGCTTATCAGGTTGAAGCTTTTTCACATAAGCATCGCAGCCCCAAACTTTAAGAAACGACAACTTTGGTTTCTTGCCTTCATAAGGCGTCGTCTCAACAGATTTTGATGGTGCCCTATTTAACGTGAATGCGGCCATCTCTAAAGCATAACCCCAAAACGATAGCGGTAAATCAGTAAGAGACATCATAGATCGCACCATCTCTAGTAGAGTACGATTACGACGTTCGGACACACCATTACGCTGTGGTGTTCCGGGTGGCGTGAGTTGCGAAACTATTCCGCATTGTTTCAAATGAAGACCAAACTCATAACTCAAATATTCTCCTCCACGATCAGATCGCAGAAACTTTATTTTCTTGTTACGATGATTTTCAACTTCACTCTGAAATTCTTTGAACTTTTCAAATGTTTCAGACTTATGTTTCATTAAGTAGATATACCCATATCTGCTCAAATCATCTGTGAAGGTGAGAAAATAACGATATCCGCCACGAGCCTCAATATTCATCGGACCACATACATCTGTATGTATGATTTCCAACAAATCTGTTGCTCTCTCCATAGTTTCGGAGAACGTCGTTTTAGTCAACTTGCCCATGAGGCACGGTTCGCAAGTACCACGTGATTCATAATCAAGTGGTTCCAAAAGTCCATCAGTATGGAGTTTCTTCATGCGCTTTACACCGATATGACCTAAACGGCAGTGCCACAAATAAGTTGCACTATCATTATCAACTCTGCATCTTTTGGCTTCAATATTATGAATATGTGTATCACTACTATCGAGATTCAACAAAAATAGACCACTCTTCAAGGGTGCATGACCATAAAAGATATTACTCATATAAATAGAACAACCATTATTCTCTGATTTAAATGACTAACCGTCTCGCATCAAAAAAGATCCAGATATAATGTTCATGCTTAACGCTGGCACCAAATAACAATTATTTAGTTCTAAAACTAATCCCGAAGGTAGATGTAGAGGTAGCGTGCCGACCGTGATCACATCGACTTTGGAACCATTTCCCACGCGCATCGTCACCTCGTCCTTTGCCAATCTTCGCTTAATCTGTAGCCCCTGTTTCGAGTTGCAAATATTAGCAACGGAACCAGTATCAAATACCCAGGTGCTACTGCGAGCATTAGTAAGGTACACATCAATAACATGTATATCACATATACCTTTGTTCACCTTGCCATCCTTCTTATCCGCCAAATACTTGGGGCAGTTCCGCTTCCAGTGACCAGTCTGCTTGCAGTAGAAGCACTCAGTCTCAGGCTTAGGTCCAGACTTGGGTTTCTTCTCCTGAACAGCAACTTGCTTGCTGTTCTTCTTGAAGTTCCCCTTCTTCTTCCCTTTGCCCTTTTTCTTGAAACTGGTGGTCTTATTGACCATCAACACTTGATGCTCCTTTTTGATTTCTACCTCCGCAGCCTTTAGCATTGTGAAGAGCTCGGGAATCGTCTTATCCATCCCTTGCATGTTATAGTTCATCACGAAGCTCTTGTAGCTTGGTGGCAGTGATTGGAGAATTCTGTCAATGACGCTATCATCCGGAAGATTAACTCCTAGTTGAATCATGTGATTATTATACCCAGACATTTTGAGTATATGTTCACTGACAGAACTATTCTCCTCCATCTTGCAGCTGTAGAACTTATTGGAAACTTCATATCTCTCAATCCGGGCATTCTTTTGAAATATTAACTTCAACTCCTGGAACATCTCATATGCTCCATGATGTTCAAAACGTCATTGAAGTCCCGGTTCTAAGCCGTAAAGCATGGCACATTGAACTATCGAGTAGTCATCAACACGTGACTGCCAGGCATTCACAATGTCTGCAGTTGCTGGCACAGGTGGTACACCTAGCGGTGCTTCCAGGACGTAATTCTTCTGTGCAGCAATGAGGATAATCCTCAAGTTACGGACCCAGTCCGTGTAATTGCTACCATCATCTTTCAACTTTGCTTTCTCAAGGAATGCATTGAAATTCAACGGAACAACAGCACGGGCCATCTATCTACAATCAACATAGACAAGCAAGATACTATCAGGTACTAAGTTCATGATAAATTTAAGTTCAATTAATCATATTACTTAAGAACTCCCACTTAGATAGACATCCCTCTAATCCTCTAAGTGATCACGTGATCCATATCAACTAAACCATGTCCGATCATCACGTGAGATGGAGTAGTTTCAACGGTGAACATCACTATGTTGATCATATCTACTATATGATTCACGCTCGACCTTTCGGTCTCCGTGTTCCGAGGCCATATCTGTTATATGCTAGGCTCGTCAAGCTTAACCTGAGTATTCCGCGTGTGCAACTGTTTTGCACCCGTTGTATTTGAACGTAGAGCCTATCACACCCGATCATCACGTGGTGTCTCAGCACGAAGAACTTTCGCAACGGTGCATACTCAAGGAGAACACTTATACTTTGATAATTTAGTGAGGGATCATCTTATAATGCTACCGTCAATCAAATCAAGATAAGATGCATAAAAGATAAACATCACATGCAATCAATATAAGTGATATGATATGGCCATCATCATCTTGTGCTTGTGATCTCCATCTCCGAAGCACTGTCATGATCACCATCGTCACCAGTGCGACACCTTGATCTTCATCGTAGCATCGTTGTCGTCTCGCCAATCTTATGCTTCTATGACTATCGCTACCGCTTAGTGATAAACTAAAGCATTACAGGGCGATTGCATTGCATACAATAAAGCGACAACCATATGGCTCCTGCCAGTTGTCGATAACTCGGTTACAAAACATGATCATCTCATACAATAAAATTTGGCATCATGTTTTGACCATATCACATCACAACATGCCCTGCAAAAACAAGTTAGACGTCCTCTACTTTGTTGTTGCAAATTTTATGTGGCTGCTACGGGCTTAGCAAGAACCGTTCTTACCTACGCATCAAAACCACAACGATAGTTTGTCAAGTTGGTGCTGTTTTAACCTTCGCAAGGACTGGGCGTAGCCACACTCGGTTCAACTAAAGTTGGAGAAACTGACACCCGCCAGCCACCTCTGTGCAAAGCACGTCGGTAGAACCAGTCTCGCGTAAGCGTACGCGTAATGTCGGTCCGGGCCGCTTCATCCAACAATACCGCCGAACCAAAGTATGACATGCTGGTAAGCAGCATGACTTACATCGCCCACAACTCACTTGTGTTCTACTCGTGCATATAACATCAACGCATAAAACCTGGCTCGGATGCCACTGTTGGGGAACGCAGTAATTTCAAAAAAATTCCTATGCACACGCAGGATCATGGTGATGCATAGCAACGAGAGGGGAGAGTGTTGTCCACGTACCCTCGTAGACCGAAAGCGGAAGCGTTAGCACAGCGCGGTTGATGTAGTCGTACGTCTTCACGATCCGACCGATCAAGTACCGAACGCACGGCACCTCCGAGTTCAGCACACGTTCAGCCCGATGACGTCCCTCGAACTCCGATCCAGCCGAGTGTTGAGGGAGTGTTTCGTCAGCACGACGGCGTGGTGACGATGATGATGTTCTACCGACGCAGGGCTTCACCTAAGCACCGCTACAGTATTATCGAGGTGGACTATGGTGGAGGGGGGCACCGCACACGGCTAAAAGATCAAACGATCAATTGTTGTCTCTAGGGTGCCCCCCTGCCCCCGTATATAAAGGAGCAAGGGCGGGAGGTGCGGCCGGCCAGGAGGGACGCGCCAGGTGGTGTCCTACTCCCACCGGGAGTAGGACTCCCTCCCTTTTCCTAGTTGGATTAGGAGTGGAGGGGAAAGAGGAGGGAGAGAGGAAGGAAAGGGGGGGCGCCGCCCCCCTCTCCTTGTCCTATTCGGACTAGGGGGGAGGGGCGCGCGGCCCTGCCCTGGCCGCCTCTCCTCTTCTCCACAAAGGCCCACTATGGCCCATTAAGCCCCCGGGGGGTTCCGGTAACCCCTCGGTACTCCGGTAAAATCTCGATTTCACCCGGAACACTTCCGATATCCAAATATAGGCTTCCAATATATCAATCTTCATGTCTTGACCATTTCGAGACTCCTCGACATGTCCGTGATCACATTCGGGACTCCGAACAACCTTCGGTACATCGAAACATATAAACTCATAATATAACTGTCGTCGAAACGTTAAGCGTGCGGACCCTACGGGTTCGAGAACTATGTAGACATGACCGAGACACGTCTCCGGTCAATAACCAATAGCGGAACCTAGATGCTCATATTGGCTCCCACATATTCTACGAAGATCTTTATCGGTCAGACCACATAACAACATACGTTGTTCCCTTTGTCATCGGTATGTTACTTGCCCGAGATTCGATCGTCGATATCTCAATACCTAGTTCAATCTCGTTACCAGCAAGCCTCTTTACTCGTTCCGTAATAAATCATCCCACAACTAAATCATTAGTTGCAATGCTTGCAAGGCTTAAGTGATGTGCATTACCGAGAGGGCCCAGAGATACCTCTCCGACAATCGGAGTGACAAATCCTAATCTCGAAATACGCCAACCCAACAAGTACCTTCGGAGACACCTGTAGAGCACCTTTATAATCACCCAGTTACGGTGTGACGTTTGGTAGCACACAAAGTGTTCCTCCGGTAAACGGGAGTTGCATAATCTCATAGTCATAGGAACATGTATAAGTCATGAAGAAAGCAATAGCAACATACTAAACGATCGAGTGCTAAGCTAACAGAATGGGTCTAAGTCAATCACATCATTCTCCTAATGATGTGATCCCGTTAATCAAATGACAACTCATGTCTATGGCTAGGAAACATAACCATCTTCGATCAATGAGCTAGTCAAGTAGAGGCATACTAGTGACACTCTGTTTGTCTATGTATTCACACAAGTATTATGTTTCCGGTTAATACAATTCTAGCATGAATAATAAACATTTATCATGATATAAGGAAATAAATAATAACTTTGGCAAAGTATCCCAACAGGACGCCACACACCTTTCGCTCTCTCCAAGGTCGTTGGGACGTGATCAAGCCAATTTGTAGATGTTGGGTTGCTTGCTTGACGCAAGTCTGTAATGCACCTCCAAGTGGTACCATTGAAGCCGACCATGTGAGTTTGTTTTCATGTCCCAAGTTGTGCAAATCTTTTGTAGCCGTCAGAGTGGTTGCATTATTTGACATCCTTTTCATTTTCTAGGACAAAATTGGGCAACAAAGGTACAAGGACATGGAAGCTTCATGCAAAAAGGCATTTCAACTAGAGCATTGTTGGGAACTTCTCAAAGATGGTGAGAAGTGGAAGGTGATTGACAAAGAATCCCCACCGAAGAAAGGTGCACTCGACAGGATGGATGATGATGATGGCGATGACCCAAGAAACAAGAACAAGCCCGATGGAAACAAGAAGGTCAAAGAGAAGATCAAGAAGGAAGCGGAGGCATCAAGCTTGCGGGACAAGCTAGATCACATGGTCAAGTCCAATGAGCTATTGGTGAAGACATTGGAGGCAAAAACGGAGTTGACCGAGAAGAAGGCTCAAGAGAAGCAAGAGAAGTGGCAACTACTCAAGGAGGAGACCGCGTGCAAGGCCGCCATTGAGGAGAGAAGAGCCATGGCCGACGAGAACAAAGCCATGGCCAAGCTCCTTCAAGAGGAGAACAAGATCATGACGATGAATCGAAATGAGATGGATGAGGTCACCAAAGAATGGTATGACATTGCAAGGTTGGAGATCTTGGAGAGGAGGAGGCTAGCCATGCGGTGCCAAGGTTCGGTGGTGATTCGGCAAGTGGTGGTGGCAATGGGTGGCGGTGAAGATTTCATCATGTGATGATGATGATGATGATGATGATGATGATGATGATGATGATGATGATGGGATGATGACGGATGCGATATCTTTTGGGTTGTGGCGTGAAAACTATGTTCAAATGTCGCCAAAATTGTGTTCAAAACCGCGGTCAATTGCATTGTGTGACTTTACGGTTTGAGGGCCAAAACCGGCAGCGCGCGGAAGAGAGCCCGCAGACCCGAGCGGTAAAAGAGAATATCGGGGAGCCGATTTCGGCCCTTAAAATGCGCTTTTCTCGACCCTTATCCCGGTTATAAGGGTCGCGGTTTTAAGGAGTCTGCTAGAGATACTCTTAAATAGGATTACTGTCCAATGGGATCCCATTAAAACGATTCAAGTGGGATGGGGTAGTTAATCCCACTCCTGCAGCCTGAATCCCAGCATTGAACGCCCCCTCCCCTCTCGAAGCTCCATCGCAGCACTAGTGGCTCACCGGCGAAGCTCCATTGCAGCACTAGACGGCCTCGATGGAGCTCCATCGCAACACCGGCGGCCCCGGGCGAAGCTCCATTGCAGCACCGGACTGCCCTGGCAAAGCTCCATCACAGCACTCGTGAGCCCCGGGGAAGCTCCATTGTAGCACTGGATTGCACCGCCAAAGTTCCATCGCAGCATCAGGGCACGCAGCTTGATGTGGCGCAGCTCCTCGCCACAGCCACCAATTGCAGCATGCGCGGCTAGCAGCCGCCAAAGGAAGACAGCGTCGTCGTCTGCAGCCCCGGCGGCCGCTACCCTTGGGGCCCCGCGTCACCACCCTCACCACGAGCAGCGTCGTCGCTTTGTAGCAACAGCTCGCCATCGTGTCGTCAAAAAAGTAGTGGTCGCAGCGCAGCGATGCCCCTCGTAGCAGCAGCAACAACAACTCTGCCGAACGGGGTGGAAGAAAGGCAGGAAGAGGAAGACAGGGGAGGCTCTGTGGTGGGAGGAGAGCAAGGTTGGAGAAGGATTGAGGAGAGGAGCAGCAGGATAAGACTTATGGGACGGGCGGTGGTAGGGCCGCAGGGACGCGTGTTGATTCCTCAAGGAGGCTTACGCTCGGCTGTAATCAGCGGGTTGTTTTTAAACGTTTTCCAGAAATAAAAGCCTGCAACCTTGAGACTCCGATTCATCCACGGTGGATCGTCTGAACATGAGTTGGATTTCGACTCCAATTCAAGTTCCGTTGGCCCCCCTCCTCGTCTATATTCTTCATTGGATCCATGGTCGAGCAAGAGACGGATAGACCGGCCGGGTGTAGTCAGACATGTTTCGTCGGGCATTGGGCGCCGTGGGGAGGATCCTACTGCGCAGCCAGGCCACGGCGGCTCGGTCGCTGTCGAGGCCGGCCGGAGCTAGCAGTCTGAGACACCTACACGTACGTAGGCCTCTCGCTTAATACACTATCTCAATCCAATCTCTCTCTCTCTTTCAGCGTGGGTGTGTGTGTTTGATGAAACTGGATATTTTCTGGTGATCAAATCGCAGTCTCAGCAGAGCAATGTTGGGGATGCTGCAGCTACTGCTGGCCACCGCTTTGGCTTTCTTCGCAGGTCTATGAAACTAGCTGCATGGTCCGGATATGTTGGTTTTGGAGTTTGGACCTGTATGAAGGTGGCAGACAGGATTCAACATGATTCGTCTCTTCGGTTGTACCATCAGAGATTGACTGGGTTAAAGCTGGTGTCGTCTCTCCGGTTGTGAGGAAACAAAACGGTTGTGGTGAGTGACTTGAGCTTAATTATTACTCTCCGGTTCGAGCTAGCGTGCGTGTGTTTTAAACTGATATGTTAGTATATCGTAGTTTATTTCCTGATGTGTGATGGATAATTCTAGACGGCAGCTAATGTCGAAAGCGTATTTTTACATATTAGCACATGCATGGTTCCCTTACACCGCCTAATCGTGCATTTGTGACAGGCAGCTGTTGGGCGATGGTTGCTGCAGCCTCGGTCGAAGCTGTACATTACATGAAGACCTTGCAGTCGATCTCGTTGTCGGTTCAAGAGCTCATCGACTGTGACACAAAGAGTGATGGGTGTCAAGGCGGCCACGAAGAAAATGCTTTCAGATATATAAGCAAAAATGGACTCTCGAGC
This sequence comes from Triticum aestivum, assembly GCF_018294505.1. Classification (NCBI taxonomy): domain Eukaryota; kingdom Viridiplantae; phylum Streptophyta; class Magnoliopsida; order Poales; family Poaceae; genus Triticum; species Triticum aestivum. The sequence continues at coordinate 623,637,562 of NC_057799.1, read as the reverse complement.
GAATCCGACTACCCATACATGGCTCGGAGGAGTAAATCAGGTTGCAAGAGAAACAAGACAGCAGCAGCAATAAGGATATCAGGCTTTCGATTTGTCAACCCAACTGAGGATGCTCTAGAGAAAGCGGTAGCGAAGCGTCCCGTGGTTGTCACTTTGCAGTTTTTCGATGATCTGCATGAGTACAAAGGAGGCATCTTGGATTGTAAAGCTGTCAATGGAAAGACCGATTGCTTGCATCCTGTCCTGATTGTTGGTTATGGCACTGATTCCAACGGCATCAAGTACTGGCGCTTCAAGAACTCATGGGGACCAAACTGGGGTGAGAAGGGCTTTGGTAGGATCCGCAGGCATGTTGATGACAAGCGAGGTGTGTTAGGTATCTTCATAGAACCAGGAGTATATCCGGTGCTCGAGGACTGATTGATCTTGGATGGTTGGATCTTTATAGTGGATGGGATTGTATCACGTGCCTAGATAGTATCATGTATGATAGTTTCATATCTCATAGTTATTGTACTTCTGCTTGTGTGATTGCATTTTACATTGTTTTATCTATGTTGTGAAGCTTCTTTCATATCTAGATGGGCCTCTCTAATTTTTATTACGTTTGAGGTGATTTATACTTCTGGCGAATCTTTATAATAAATATTAGTTTTTCTTCGCATATACTAATTTTAGGGCCCACATATAAGGCACTCAGGGGTAAGACGGGTAACAGGTACGAGTAATGATATCTCATACCATCCCCATCCTAGCCACTGGGAGAGGGATCTGACACAACAGCTTCCCCATGGGCATTAAAACTGCCCCATCCTCGTCCCTTGATAGAGGATTTACCCATGGGGATGCCGGTAATAGTTAACCATTGCCAGCTTGAAGTATGATTGATTGCTTGTTGATGTACGTTTACATGGAGGCTCCTACAATAGTCGCGGTTACAATTACCTTTAAATGAACATCTATTGTGCATCTCCAAGAACGTGATAGCTAAATCTCGGTGACTCGATGCTATATTCATAAGTTTTACATGGAGATCCGTGCAAAAAAATTAGTTTTTTTTCTTTATTTGCTATGTCACTTGATTGAGACTTGGTTAAGTCTCAGTCAACTGAGACCTAGCCCCACCAAATTAGGAATTCACATGAAGCAATATTGATGAAACTACCATGTCAGGTAAATAGTGGAACGCCTGTAAATTAGTTGGTTTCCAACTAAATTTATCTGGAAGGTGATCTTGTCTGCTCTGAATTTTCAGAGGGTAAGGCATGACACTTGCAATATGTGGGGTTTGGTTATCATCTCTCCATGTTCTTTAGGGGGAAAACGGGTGGACTGGAGGAGCAATGACATGTTGGACAATTTGGAAAATGTGCAATGTTGTCTGCTTTAGATAGAGATTCCTTGATAATCATGTGATGGTTCTTTTTAACTTTTGTCGCCACTCTGACTCATGGGCGATGCTGGAAAAGGAACAAGGACAAAGTAAGCTTGGTGAGGGAGCAAGATTCACCAAGATGGTGATCATAGAAACATACCCAAAGAAACATAGCTGGACAACAAGATTGATCGACATGGTGATCATGAAGGCCTAGACATGGAAACATGGCTCGGCTCCTAGGGTGACTTGTTATCTGATGTAGGTCTGCTTCCACGGAGTTGTATTTTCCATATGATGTTGCTCCTATCATCCTATGCTAAACCTCTTTCGGTCGGTGCAGTGGTTTATTGTCGCTGCATTTTCTATTGATTTTTTTATAGTATGTATATGAATTTCATACAACCTCCAGCAACTTTGCACATGCCCACACCCCGGTTTGGTGAGGTGTTCTCCTTAGGAACAAGAGCATCATTCGTTGTTCCGCAAAGAAACACCATTCATCTGCCAACAACAGCAAATATATGTTCTAAAAAACAGCACATATATGATTATTAAATGTTCAGGCCGTCCACCAATTGCACATAGCGCGGTATACTTTGGTCACAGGTATGGCCCATGGAGATAGCCAGTGCACAATCAAACACATTAAGCTACGCATCAAGGGCGTAGCCTCGCGATGTCCACATAGGACAGGAAAGGACAAAACGAACGCACCGTAGGATTGGCCACGCCCACACATGCAATAGAGATCGATATCTAACCTAACCGCAGCTGGCCCCATCCCTCATCCCCCGATTCCTCTCTCCTTTGTCTATAGACGCCGCCACCACCTACAGCCTCCCCGCAGCTGGCGCCCCCACCCCTTCTCTCCTTCCCCTCACCATCTCCCCACCACCGGCGACCTCCTCCCCTCTTTCTTGCCCCAGATCGGGCAGCAGGTCTGGATCCTGCAGCCATTCTCCTCATCGGGTTGCACGTGCACGTCGTCTCCACCTCTCCCTCACATGTCGGCTCCTCCTCTCCTTCAGTGTTGCCAGCCGCAGCCGCCTCTTCCTCTTCCTCCTCGAGGGGGCGAGGAAGGCTCGTGGAAGCAACAACGGCAGAGAGTTGTGGCGGTCGGTAGTGGAGGAGCAGCGGCGGCCAACAGCAGATCGGCACACCACGGGAGCAGACACGGCGGCTATCACGGGCAGAGCAGAACGAAGCTGGTGTGGCGGCTATCCGGAATGGATCCCGCCATCACCACCAGCCACCGTCTCGTTCGTCCATGTCCATCTCGGCGAGACCAAGGGCGCACCTCGTGTCCTGTCAGGTGACAGTCTGCAGCCACTGCTCTGCTGCTTCCACCCTACGCTTAACTCCCTCTGGCGCCGTCCTCGCCTCCGCCAGCCAGCCTCTTCCGATCCGTGGTCACCGAGATCAGGTTTGGATATGGTTTCATGCCTCTCTATGACTCCATTCATCGCCATAGCCCAATAATTCTAATTTGGGGATTGCTTAATGCAGGCTACTGATTTTGTGTTCCTGGATTCGGGTAAGAAGATGGTGACCTGCTCCAAGGACAAGGTTATCCGGGTCAGGGACCTCGACACACAACACTACCTTCAAATTGTAGGTGCCATCACAACAAGATATGGTCGATGGATGTTGATTGTAGCGAGAAGTTTTTGGTGTCTGGCTTGGCCAATCCAAGAGCTGCGGGTGTTCAAAATCAGGCAATCGGGCGAACAGGGTGAAGATTGGAACAAATTGGATGCACTCCGTCATTGATCTATCACTACTAGGGAAAAGCCTAGCAGCAGCGCGGGTTCTAGGTATATCAGTAGCGTGGGGACCAGCGCTACTAATAAGGCGCTACAGCTAACCCGTAGCAGCAGCGCGTGCACGCCCGCGCTACTGCTATACAAGTGTAGCAGCAGCGTGCTGCGTGGAAGCTCGCTACTGCTAATAGCTCTAGCACGCTTTGTCTGGACGCGCTACTGCTACTGTCACGCTGCTGCTAACTTTTCTCCACTCGCTACTGCTAATTTTAGTAGTTTTTGTTTTTTTTCTGCATATTTGTTTTGTATTTGAACAGGCTTTATACAAGAATCTTTAGCAGATACAAATGTCATCATGATACACATACAAATGGCTGCGAGACCACAAATGTAATCATAGCATATACATACAAATAGTCTCATCATAATCATCATCCAACACAAAGTGGTATCTCGTCATCATCTCGAAAATAGCGATACATGCAAGTCTCGAATACTTGCAACTACAATGTCATCCATCTAAACAATGGTATACGTGAGAAGAGCTATCACTATGAGTGAGAGCGGAACTATGCAGTACATGAGGTGGCGGTTACGAGTCCTCTCTCGCGCTAGCGTGAACCTCAAGTAACTAGCTTCTCCTTGTTGTCTACTTTTGAAGCCTTTATGGCTGGCGCCCGAGACCCCATTCACTTGCGCCTGACACTCAGGACACTCGTTGTACACCTCCGGAACCTTCCCTTTGTACACGACATAGCACAGCCATCTCGCCATCAAGAAACTAGGTACCTGTTAGAGATGCATCTTCATCAAGAGGATGTATAATCATATGCAACAAAATATATTAGAGCAACACGAAAAAGAAAGGGTTAGCAACTAGATGCAACATACAGTACGCAAACTAATTAACTAGAGGTACGCAGGTCATCGTACCCAAACTAACAAAGTAGCGTTACACAAGTTCGGCAGGGACCGTGGACATCACAAAGTTTCATCTCTACAGAAAGTATACAAGTTCAACCGACACATATCATCATCATCGGCATCGTAAATCACTAGAAGTTCCATCCTTCCATATCATCGAGGATGGACCCTAGCTTCTTGAACGGCGTGAGGTCTTGACGTTGCATGCCTATGCGAGTTCGGACGTCAGCTCGCGATATGGGGCCGTGGTGGAACATCCCCTTCTCATCGACGACTTCTTTCATGATGATCGTTGCAATGTCCCTTTGGATGCGAAAGAAGTCATCTCTAAGTTCATAATCCGCTTCTCCATGAGATTCTAGCCACTTGTGGATATGATCATCATTTCTGCTTGTCATGCGAAGCTTTTGGTGATCTGTGCTAAACCCAATCATGAGATGGAGGATGTAGAATCCATCCTTCTTGCTTGGTTTTGGGACATGGATGCAGCAGAAGTTAGTGTTATGCGCAAAATCCATCTTCTTGTTCCTTTGTTTCTTGATCTGCATGTGGCCACCTCTAATGCTGAAGCCTTGGAGAGCATCATCTAGAATATTCATTATGTGGGTGTAGTCCTTCTTCTCATAGTCTCTGGAAGGGTCGAAATACACGGCGTGGGAGACTCGCGAGTAAAGAACGATAAGGACGGCGCGCCCGTTGCTGCGGGGAAAAGACACCTCAAATTACTCTCCATATGAGCGAGAAGGAATGATTGAAATGTATGAAAGGGTTGTCCGGAACTGACTTACTTTGGATGATAAGGTAGGAGGACAACTTCCTGGTCCTTATTTTGTACCATGAAGTTTTGGAGGTAATCCCTAGCAGTTTCACGCTCAAAGTCGCCGAGACTCAAGAAAGACTCATGCATGTAGTACGGATCCGCCACACAGATTTGCGAGACTTCTTCTCTCTTCATGACGGAGCTCATATGTAGCACAAAAAGGCGGACGATTGTAAAATCGAGCCGCCTTGTTAGAAACATCTCAAAGATATGGTCAAACCGCAGGAAGAACACCTCCGCGGGCTGTCGACGTAGCACTTCCCCTCAGGCACACGAGCCGCGTATGTCGGATATCCTGGATCCTTCAAGGCTAGTAGGCTTTTCTTAGTCGACAGCACATGGTCGTGCAGTCTCCTGAGATCCCCTGATAGTGCCTCCAGCGGTTTCGGCGGTGGCATCGGCTCGCCCGTGAGATGGAACATGGCCGCACCTTTCACGAGTACACGCTCTTCAGAATCCATCGTCTGGCTGCTATGTGCTTTGGCTTGTTTGGAGGCAGCTATCTTCCCCGATCTCTTCCTCTCCTTTTTCTTGGGCACACCTTCCAGACCCTTCCTTAACCCCTGCCCCAGTGTTCCCGGGCTAAGCACTGTACGACCCCCGACTAGTTAAGCCTGTGTTGAGGCGGCATCTTCAGACATGTCCTGTGAGGATTTCATGAAGAGAGACTTTTTGCAATCCCTGCTACGACCTTCCTGCCCGGGCAGATCATCCATATCCTCATTAGCATGCTGATAGCCCGATTTGTCATATGGTTGACTCATCATATATATGTCATAGTCTTACGCGTTTGTATTGAGGAAACCCATTGGGTCGACCTCCGTCTCATCATCCATTCTATGTTCTACAGGACCGATTACATCAGCCAGTACTATTGCACCCCCTTCATCACGTCGTCCGCCGCTCTCACCCGACACTACACGAGCTGGTAATTGCGTAGGCGGGGTGGTGGTCTCCGAACATGCTTGTTGATGTGTGGTTATTGGTGTGCTCTCGGCCGGCTCCAGACTAAGATTCTTCAGCCATAGCAGCACCCAACCCTTGCAGCTTCCAATCCACGGTGGGGTCTCATCGTCCTCTCCCACATGATGTACTGGAGGAGGCAAATCCTCGTGCCCCGATTTCACACTGGACAAGTTAACCCTGAAGTGCCCAGCGGGGATCGGCTGGTTGTGGAACGTGGGTTGCAAGGGGTTCATTATCATACCCTTTCCCACATCCACCTTCTGGCCTTTGATCAAGTAGAATATGGTGCACGGGGTTTCTTCGGCCTGCAAACACATGTCTATGGCGTAAAACATCTGAAAGGCAACGAAAAGGGAATATTCTATATATATATGTTGGTGCGACATGTAATTACCGTGAGGGCGTTGAGCTCAGCCAAAGACGAAGGCCCACCTAGCTCGCCGGAGACTGAGGACGGGCTGCTATGAGCGGGAGCGACTGCGAGAGGAGGCCCGGTTGCGTGAGCAAGTGATGATGCGGTGGTGTTGTTGTTCACGGAGTTGCTCCCGATGAAACTGGGCAACGGGAAATCATGTGCCGTCTTGTCTGGGTTTTCCTTCGTCCAGTTGATGATAGATGGAACCAAGTTAGTAGCGAAATCATTTCTGCAGGCAGTTACAGCTGCATTGAATGCCTGCTGTAGCAACTCATTTTTCTCCTCGGTTGTTTTTTTCGCGTCCTCGGCTGCTTTTTTCTCGACCGCAAGCTTCACCTTCTCGTCGATGTCCGCCTGACTAAACTTCTTTTTCTTTTTCTTGGCCTCCGGGCCCTCGTTGTAAAACACCTTCCACGTGGCGTCGTCTCCAGCGCCGTGCACACGACCATATTACGGCCGCTGGCCCAAAGGGAGTCCCTTAAGTTCGTTCAAGGCCCGGTTGAGAGGGGTATCCCACTTGGGCCTCATCGGAGAAGTAGGGATTTCGCTGCAAGCTGGTGTTGCTTCTCCTGCAAAAGGAGCGTGAACCGTTTAGGAATGTGTAGTCGACTAGATCTGGAGCTAAATGTAAGGTGGTAAAAGAATAATTACCAGTAGTCTAATCAATTTCCTCGTGATCTGTTCCGTGTAAAAAACCTTATTTTCCTTGTCCCACTTGTAGCGGGCCCTGATGAAGTCACGCTCCAAGGGGTTGGTGAACTTCGCGAAGGGGTCTGGGATACCCGCGGCTTCACATTTCGCATCCTCCTTCTCCCATATGGGCCTTTTACCGAGGTAGCCACGGCTTCCGAGGCGATGCTTCCCCGTGTTCCTTTGCTGAAGGCTCTTGAATTTCGCAGCCTTAGCCTTGGCTGCCTCGGTAGTGCAAGTGTCCTTGAACTTTTCGAACTCCTCTTCCGTAAGTGTCGGATTTTCCTCCAGAATCTTGGACAAGGGTTCCTCAGTCTCAATAGCTCATTTCACCCTCCCTTTCCAGGAGGCCAAATCATTGCTGAACATGCCCATGGCGTGATTGTTAATCTTTTTCATCTTCGGATCATCCCACGATTGTTCTATGTTATCATCCCAGTCGGGGAACTTGAATCTCTTGTGCAACTTCGTCAGGAGCAACTGCGTCAAATGTTCTTTACTCCTTAAGTCATCGTCGTTGATGCTCGCGCATTCCCATAGGATGCATCCTACTTGGTTCCTATAGCACTTGCGAGGTTCTTCCGTCTCTAATGGCTCAAACTTGACAGGTGCCATCTTTGTGATCACCAGTCGTCCAATCCCTAGTTCCTTAGGTTTTCGTATCCTCTGCTTCTTATGCTTCTTCTTTTCGGTAGCGGCATTGGCGCCGGTACCTTCCCCGCCGGAATCTTCCCTGCCGGTGCCGGCGCCGTCGGTGTCGATGTCGGCGTCAGTACCATCATCGAGGCCGACCTGCAAACCTTGACTTTGCAATTGGTTAGCAGTAAAATAGTTGAGGTACTCTTGTTCACCCTCATAATCCATCTCGTCTGCATCTTGGTCAGAAGGCCCAGTTTCTTCGTTGTTCGACATGTTTCCTATGATTAAGTCTCCTCGTTTAATTCTAAAACTATGAAAAAATGAGAAATGACATAAAAAAGAAATCTATGTTTGTCGGAATGTCGTTTCCCAGCACTCAATATGCCTACTATCTAGCACAAATCATGCCAAAATTCACGGAAAATTTCGGCATGACCTTTGCTAAAAAATGGACATATCGAGCACCTGAAATTCACCGGAACGGAAATGAATCAACATTCCGGCGTAACATAGGCCACTCGGATCATTTATCCTGCACATAATCATCATGTCCAAATGACATGTCCAAATTTCCAAATATGACATGTCCAAAACATCACATGTCCACATATCACATGTCCACTTCAAATTTGCATATAAAAGGAAGAAAATATAGAACTTGAAGAAAAACTAGCTAAATTCATAACTAAATATATAACCTAATTAACCATCTGCCCTAACTAAAACCTAAGTAAATTAACCAAAAAACCTAGCTACCAGAGAGAGGAGGAGCGGTGGGGGGCTTACAGAGGGTGCAGGCCCGACGACGGCCGAGGTTGGGAGGGGCCGGGGTCGGGGTCAAGCGCCGGGGCCGGAGCCGGGGTCGGGGTCCGGGTCGGGGCCGGGGCCGTGGGCGAGCGCCGAGGCCGGGGTCGGTCGCGGTCGGGGTCGGGGGCCGGAGCCGGCGCCGGGGTCGGTCGGGGTCGTGGTCGGGGGCGAGCGCAGAGGCGCAGCAAGGGCAGGGCTCCAGCGGCGCAACGGGGGAAGAGAGAGTGTGCAGATTTGGGAGAAAAGAGGCGGGATGAAGAGAGGAGTGGGGATTTTGGGGGTTAAGTGGGCATAGTAGTAGCGCGTTTAGGCAAAACGCGCTACAGCTACTCCAGGTAGCTATAGCAGTTTCGTGTAGAAATCGCTACTGCTACCTTGACTAGCTGTAGCTCCTGTTTGTTTCCTTCTATTTTCTTTTCCTTTATTTTCTCTCACTTTTCTTTTCTTTTTTTCCGAGAGCAGTGAACGAAGGGAATTGAAGGCGATATATATTGCATCATTTGACGGTTAAATATGTATACAAAATATGAGCATATATATTACATCATTGGATCCATGGATAATAATGGCTAAGTGTGTATACAAAATAGGAACATATATATTACATCATTTGACCGATAACATACGGTTCCTCAGCGTTGACGTTTTCGTTTTTGAGTCAGCTTCTTTCCCTTCTTGTTCGTTGAAGAATAGTTGAGCCCCTCATTGTGACTTTGCCTTTTTCATGGAGTATGATTTTTCTTAGGTAATGTAGTATTGATTCTTCTTTTGACGTATACTTCATCATCATCATCATCTTCTCTCATTGGGTTGCCGTACTGATCGTAGTCTTCCTCGTTGGCGACTCCATCCATTCCAATGATGTTCCTTTTGCCTCTCCTCACGACAACACGGCTGGGATTGCGCGGGTCGGTTATGAAGAAGCATTGTGTCACGTGCTTAGCGTGTACCCATGGCTCGTTTTTTGCGATAGCGTTCACGGTAGCGTTCTTGGCGTCGGGTATAGTCATGGTAGTGAAATTCCGGTTTTCTCTTTCGACATTCTTAGCCCATCTGACAGGGAACATCGTCGTGTTGTGCAGTCCAGAGTAGTCAAGCTCCCAGATCTCCTCGACCCTTCCGTAAAATCTTTCAGTTGCGCCGTTGTCGCTGCCGGTCATGCATTCCATCGTCACCCCTGAGTTCTGATCATCATTGTCCATATATTTGGCCTCCGTGTAGAACACGTATCCGTTGATATCGTATGTCTGATAGGTTAGGAGGTTGGGCGAGGGGCCATGTGCTAAGGCGTTTATGAGCAATCCGTCCTTAGAGCCCTCCTCCGGGGGATTAGCAATAATCTTCTTGGCCTCATCAACACTAGTAGGACATAGATTCCCCGCGGGAAGAACATCCTTTAGGTACTTGAGATGCTCATCGAGGCTAGTGTCGGTCCATTTGTTTTTAGCCTTTGTCTTCAGGAGTTGGAGCGTGAAACTCAAGCGGGTCACCTCAGGATTGCAACCATCATACAATGGAGTGTTCGAGTCTACCACCAGTTGCTCCACCTTAGCCTCCTCTCTAGTCTCTCAGTACTCGTCTCCTTGCGAAGTAGTGCTTGAACATGAGGGTCCCACACGATTGAACTTAGTATCGATGAACTCTGCTGCGTGGAGTCCACTTTCTCTCCGCCGCCATGTCCGGCCCCTTCTCCTCCACCATGTCCGGCCCCTTCTCCGCCGCCATGTCCGGCCTCTTCCCCGCCGCCATTATCGATCATCTCTTCGTCTTGCCCCGTGTCGTCATTGCCTGCCCCGTCGGCGTCCTCAACATCGTCATCCTCATCTTCAATTATCCACCGAGTATAGCCATCCATGAACCAGTCATGAGCAGGTGCGCTTCGACACAACCATCGTCATAGGGGTCGAGCCAAACTATTCCTTTGCATTTTCGACACGGACATAAAACCTCTGTCCGGTTATTTTCTTTCATGTCCTGCACCGCCGACCGCAACCACCTGTCCACCATCGTTCCACTGACCATCATGAACGTCTGCACGGTAATAATAAACAAATTGATTATAAAAATGCGTGCATGCATCAAAGTCATACAAAAATTCGGCATGACCTTCCCTAAAAATAGGACATATATAGATCTAGAGTTTGCCCGGAATTCGCCGAAACAGAAATAAATCGACATTTCGGCAAAACATAGGCAACTCAAAAGCACAATTTGGCGTCAACTCATGCCACACACACAATTTCCATCATATTGCCCAATTATCATATCACACACACATACACATATTTCCATTTTGCAAAAGCATGAAATTTTAATCACCTCTATCTCGAGATCGAGCACACGGTGGAGATGATGATGTAGGGAGATCAAAAGTGCACAAAGCTCTTCTTGACAAAGATAGATCTAGTTAGGGGGCAAATAGGTCACTTAACTAAATGCTACGTCTACCTAGCTAGCTAATTTGGGAGGAGAAAACTTCAACTAGTGGAGGGGGAAGGAAAAAGAGAAAGGAGATGCATTAATGGAGGTGGTGTAGTTAGCTAGGAGTAATGAAGAGAGAGAAAGGTAGGTAGAAGAGGGAGAGTAATGGGGGGAGAAGTATTGAGGAAGTAGAAGAGTGAGAGAGGGAGGATGTGGGAGGTAGGGGAAAGGGAGGAGAGGAGATGGGGGAGGGGAGGACGGGTGGAAAAAGGTGGTGGGGGTGCTGCGTCTTAGCAGTAGCACGGGAGGAAAACGCGCTACTGCTAAGAGCGTAGCAGCAGCGCGCTTTTCTCACACACGCTACTGCTAAACGGGCCAACCGTGTGGTCAATTTCAAAATTAGCAGCAGCGACGTGAGTAAAAAGCGTGCTACTACTATTGCATTAGCAGTAGCGCGCATCATGACATCGCGCTGCTGCTAAACTTAGATTGTTGGTTACTGTCGATCGATTTTTGTAGCAGCGCGGTTTAGCCCTCACGCGCTACTGCTAAATTTGCATCAGTAGCGTGTTTTTCTTAACCTCGCTACTGCTAATTAGCAGTAGCGCTTCTTTTGTGCCGCGCTAGTGCTAAGATTCTGTGTATAAGGTTTTCCCTAGTAATGTATAATGATTCCTTTTCTCCTTTAATATCTTGTATGTATAGGGTAGTAAAGCACCACAGGATATCAGCTTTTATTGTGGATGAGAGTGTGATGATCAATCGGATTGTCGGGGTTGTACAACATTGAGTCATTGGCAGTTGGCCTCAACAAGGACAAGGTGCCATTCACCATAGTGGTACCAGGAACAAATAAAATTCTCGCACAGTCGTGGAGCAGCTCTACAAACTTGTTAATGTTATACAGGTCAGGATTTTCTTCTTCCAGTATCCCGTGAATATTAAAATGTTTGCTAACTAATAGTCATCACAATATCTGATATTCATAGTTTTATATATCGATTGAACAGGTTGGCGATTTCTCAAAGGAATTTTATTGCAAATTCCTGTAGGCCTGAAAATGCACACTATCCTAACAGAGTAATGTGTAGTACATAATGTCATCGTAGACAAATAGAATTTTGACTGATTATTTAACATCACTGTGAGTTTTTCTTTGAATCTGTGCCTTTTGATTTACCCCTGCTATTGTATAAGTACGCCTAGGTTGGTTTTGCTTATGTGTATTTTATACAACGGGCAGCTTCCCTTGTGCCGTCATCCGTCCAACAAGCCCATGACCCTGCATCAGGTCATAGAAATATTCTATAATTATTTCTTATCAATATGTTTCAAATATGCTTCAGTTCTAAATTTGTTCCCTTTTCCCCTCATTTTTCCAAGAACTGCATGTACTGTTCGGCATTAAGTAGTAGACACTCCTACTAAGGGACAGATATGTATGATAGGTTAATTTCACTTATTTTTGGGATGAAGATCTCACTTCATGTGTATTAGTCCTTGCCGCATGTTTGCTTTATTGTGCAAAATTGCTCCCTTTTGGGTAGATGAAAGTGCAAATTCCACCAAAGGGAGATTTAGTAGGCTTTCTGTTATCAATTTATTTTTGTTACATGTTGCTAAAAGTAAATGAATCGAATTTCTTTATGTTTTGGTTCAGAGAGATTTGATTTTAGGAGGAGAAAGGTCATACAAGGATGAGAATGGGAAACCATATTATAGCGATGAGGTGATCTTATTCAGTTTAGTTAGAGGACATACATACAAGTAGTTCTCTAAGATGAAGGTCTTCCATTTGATGTTGCTGGCCATGTAAAATAACATGAACCTGAACCTAACTACGATTGGATGTCTAAACTGAATTGTTGCATCCCTAGACATGGAAATATGGATCAGTTTTAGCTCTCAAGAATCTGCATACTTCTGGTCCTATGTAATGCCAATTTATTTAGATCACCATGCCAAAAGTGTTGAAACCTAGGTTAGGGTTCAACGCGGTTGTGCTTGCTGCTAAACTGATCCTGGATTTTCCGTTGCCTATATTATAACCAGCAAATGGAAGTGGAGTGATAAAGCATAGATACTTGCTAAACTTTTTTTTGTTGGGGCGGTGGATGGTTTAGGCACTTCATTGTTGGTGTTGCAGACTTTTGCACTCCTACTAAATGACCTATATGTTATTCTTTAGTAGGGATATTGGCATAGAGATACTGCATAATGAAAACAAGAATCCTCATTAATCACATATACTTCCTCCGTTTCTAAATATAAGCCCTTTTAGGGATTTCAATACGGACTGCATACAGACGTATATAGACATATTTTAAAGTGTAGATTCACTCATTTTGCTCTGTATGCAGATCATATTAGAATCTCTAAAAGGTCTTATATTTAGGGATGGAGGGAGTATATTACTATGTCCTTTTGTTTCCATTGAGACCTATTTTGATTATTATTTTAGTTCCAAGACAAACTTCTATCATTTTTTGTGATTCATATTTAACAAGGCATATACGACATTTAGATGCTGGTCAGAAACTACTTCTGCTAGCTTATTTTAAGTTTATTATTTCCTTGCCCCCCTTTCTGTCGTAGAGAATGAAAAACAGCTTTTACGCTGCCAACAGGATCTGGACCAAGAAGAGGATCAGGAGGACGAATACAATAGACACTACTACTCAGCAAGATACAGCTCAAACCCTGCATCTTCTTGATTGATCTCCCTTCGCCCTTTTTAAGAATCATGCTTCACCCATTCAGGTAAATCTAGCTGGAACATTTTACGAACTCTAGAATTTGAAAGTTCATGCTTTTAGATGAGTATACCATTATGGAGGTGTGTGTGTCAGTTTGCCGATTATTGACACCTTGTTCTATGAATTTTAGTGTTGTCTTCAGAATTATTGACACCTCATTCTATTACAAGATCGGCAAGAAAGGTGATACGTCATCAACGTATCTATAATTTATGAAGTATTCATGCTGTTATATTATCTATCTTGGATGTTTAATGGGCTTTATTATACACTTTTATATGGGACTAACCTATTAACCTAGAGCCCAGTGCCAGTTTCTGTTTTCTCCTTGTTTTAGAGTATCGCAGAAAAGGAAAACCAAACGGAGTCCAATTGACGTGCAACTTGACGGAGATCATTTTTGGACCAGAAGAGTCCCGGGCTGCCCGCGAGGGTGGGGGGCGCGCCCACCCCCCTAGGGCGCGCCCCCTGCCTCGTGGACAGCCCAGAAACCCCCCTGACGTGAAATCAACGCCAACACCTCTCATATATACCCAAACTTCCAGAAAGAAACGGAGATCGGAAGTTCCGCCGCCGCAAGTCTCTGTAGCCACGAGAAATCAATCTAGGCCCTCTCCGGCACCCTGCCGGAGGGGGCCATCATCACCGGTGGCCATGGAGGAGTATCCCGGAGAGGCCATCATCGCCATGAAGGCCAAGGACCAGAGGGAGAACCTTTCCCCATCTTCGGGGGAGGCCATGGAGGAGGAAGCACAAGGGGGAGAACCTCTCCTCCTCTCTCTTGGTGGCGCCGGAGTGCCATCGGGAGGGGAATCATCGCCGCGGTGATCGTCTTCATCAACATCACCATCATCATCACCACCCTCATCTATTTTACGCGGTCCACTCTCCCGCACCCCGCTGTAATCCCTACTTGAACATGGTGCTTTATGCCACATATTATGATCCAATGATGTGTTGCCATCCTATGATGTTTTGAGTAGATATCTTTTGTCTTTGGGTTGATTGATGATCTAGATTGGTACGAGTTGTCTGTTTTATTTTGGTGCTGTCCTATTGTGCCCTCCGTGTCGCACAAGCGTGAGGGATTCCCGCTGTAGGGTGTTGCAATACGTTCATGATTCGCTTATAGTGGGTCGGTGAGTGACTGAAACACAAACCCGAGTAAGGGGGTTGTTGCGTATGGGAATAAAGAGGACTTGATGCCTTAATGCTATGGTTGGGTTTTACCTTAATGATCTTTAGTAGTTGCGGATGCTTGCTAGAGTTTCAATCATAAGTGCATATGATCCAAGTAGAGAAAGTATGTTAGCTTATGCCTCTCCCTCTTATGAAATTGCAATGACGACTATCGGTCTTGTTAACGATTGCCTAGGACAATTCCGCACACCGATCCACCATTATTCCACACTCGCTATTTTTAATATTTAGTAATATATTCTAACTTTATGATAACAGCACCTACTTTTATATTTTAGCTCTTCGATACCATACAAAGTTATCCTCTTCATACCCACAACATAGTTTTATTTCTCGTTGCTAGTTGGAAGCAAACGTTCGGTGTACGTAGAGTCGTATCAGTGGCAGATAGGGCTTGAGAGAATATTGATCTTACCTTTAGCTCCTTGTGGGTTCGACACTCCATACTTACCACTTCCACCTTTGGAAATTGCTACAATGATTCCTTGCACTTGGGGATTATCAAGCTCTTTTCTGGCGCCGTTGCCGGGGAGCAATAGCGTGGGGTTGATATTCTCGTGTGTGCTTGTTTGCTTTCTTCACTAAGTAGATTTTGCTTTTCCTTTTTGTTTCTGTTTAATTGTGGGTGAAACATACAAAAAAATTAAAGAACGAAAATACAAAAAAATTTACTTGCCTATCACTGCCTAAAAAGTTTTTCAAAAAGAGAAGTGATTGGAAAGTTATGCATTGAAGAAGTGAGGGTCGACCTTGAGCACTTGTGTTCATGCTCACAGAAACATTTTTCATGAAAGTTTCTCTGTAAATAATTATTCCCTTGTATATATCCATTGTATTATAAAAATAATGTGCTAAGCATTGGTTTTAGGATGATTAGATTGCTTGTTTACTATATGCAGAACAAAAACAGAAACTTTGGCTGTATATTGCTTTCCTGAAGGCTTGCTTGCTGGACTCGTATACCTTTTCTCAAACAACAAAAGAAGTTTGTAGTATGTATGTTGTCCAGCTTATGGTTTGAACTAAATGTTTTCATAACTCAAAGTTGCTTTATCTTATTGTGTCGTAATCAGGTGTTCATTAGATTCCACAAAAACTAATGACAACTAGTATGTTGAGAAAGCTATAAAGAGAGAAGGACATGCACAGAAGATTTGAGCAAAACATGGAAAATACAGCGGATAAATATCAAGGACGGAACTTCTGCTCGGAATCACTTCATGCAAGGGTGTTTTCATGTGTTGCAATCATACCTTTGTTCTTTGCTTCATGATGTATGATCATATAGTTGACCAACTTTATTTAATAGGTAATGTGTGGTCAAAAGGGTGTTTGCACCAATTCCCAAGGTTCGGCAGTTTAAGTAGAAACTGATATTTGTTAAATGCATGCCAAGTTAAACGGCTAATGACAGGTCTAGATAAACCAAATTCTAAAATTTACAACTAATTGTAAGCTTACAACTTACAAGTAACTGAGAGCAAAGTTTGACTAATAAAGGGGGTGCTGGTAGTGCAACAAAAAATGGTCTGCAAGGAAATTTTGTATTATCAGATATAAAAGGAACTAGGAAAAGATAAGCTACTTTAGTGCAATCTATGACCTTCACACAAGAATAATTAATTATTTTTAACTCGAGTGAATTAACTGTAACACACTCACAATTATTGAACTACACAGTCCTGCATATTCATCTCTTCTCCTAATCAATTTCGTATCAAATTTCTGGTCCTTGATTAGCATTCCGAACTACTTAAATCTCTTCGCCCACATCTCTGATTCAGATTGTTTTCAGATATGACTTTTTTTTGGCAAGTTATAGACGCTCCGCCCGCCACCGCCATGCTGGCCTCTGCTGATGTCTGCATTTCTTCTTATATTGTGCCCTCTTTTTTTCATGCTACCAATCAGGTGAGTGGTCCTCCGAGCAGCAAGACGGTGAAGAGGGGATATGTTTCTTTCAGCTGTTTGTTTTTATGCAAGTAGTTTGGTGTTGCAATTTTTGTGTAACCTCGTGGCTAAACCCGCTCAGGATCTAGTGGTGGTATCTTGTATGTTCACTGTTAATATATGGGTTATACGTCATCAAAAATATATCATCGCAAAGTTCATTAAAATATGCATCCAATGGCATACTCTTTGTGGCATATAACTCACATTTTGAGTTATTCTTGGTCACAATACATTGATAAAACTATAAATCACATTTTAATTCTTGTTGGGATGACACCTATTAGTTGCAGTTCATAAGCTATGTTGACCGGACTACTGATTTCTTTTCTTCCATTATTTTCCTGTATGAACCTGGTGGCCAGCGGCAAGTTATAGCAACAAATAATGCTTCTGCTAGGCGAAATTGATTAGGTTGTAGTACACAGAGTGCCTCCGTAAGAATCTAGATAAAATGCCATAAAAGGTGAGATTGGGCATAGTCTTGATATGGTTTCGTTAAAAGATATTCCAATTGATTTTTTCGTTTGGACATACTTATGATTGTTTTCTTCTAACTGCATCTTAATATATTCTTTTGTAGACTGTTCTGGGTAAGATGATGGCTATGAATGTGAGCGGCTGAGCTTTTACTTCCAGAAAATGCTCACTAAAAATAATCTGGAATGTCTTCTTATGTTTCTCATCTTTTCTCTTCATGTGTATGGTTAAACTTTGACTTCAAACCAACAAATAGTTAATATTAAACTACATCAAGAGAGCAAGAGATCCTAATGTTATAGTATACACCCATATTTATGTACATAAGTGAGACCGAGGACCAACATGGGAGTTGAATGTGGGAAGACAAGATAAATACGCACAGGCCCGCCTCAGAAGGCGCCACCAGATGGCGCCCCAGCCTCTAGTCTCTACTCCTAATGGAGCAGTTGGTAGTCTCCGCCGGTCAATTTTCATCCCACCAGAGACGGTTAATTTTCGTCCTCGATCCCACCTCCCGCAACCCAGCGATTCCCCCCTTCCGCCCTCGAGACCGACAAAAAAAATCGGTATGCTACCACGATGCCCGTCGTGAAACACTATGGTTCATCGACAGAAAATCGTCCTAAAAAAATCTACGAAGGTTAACCTACGAAAAAAAGCCGGGCGCTCGCTCCCTCGTGCCCTCGATGCACTTGCCCACCGCCGCTCTCCTCTGCCCCAACCCCAACCCCGCCGGCGCCTCAGTCCCACCGCCGCCGGCCTCCTCCTCCTCTAGCGCCTCCGCTCCAGCCCCTCACCTTCTCAGCCTGGATCCGCACGACAAGGTGTGGGGCTATGGGAGAGAAGGCTCCATATCGCGCAACAAGGTGAGGGGGTGCCCAGTTCCGCAGCGGCACCACCGCGCCCTCGTCCACCTGGCCCTCGAGGTCGGCCATGGAGGTCCGGCCCGACCAATGGATGGATGGGGATGAAACCCTAGGCCAACACCCACCCATGGATGGATGGGGATGGGGCGACGGCGGCGGCGGCCTTCTCTCGGTGCTTGCTGATGTGGTGGATATCGACGTCGGTGACGGGTTGCAGCACGTAGACATCAAAGGTACTGACGCCCTCCATCCTCCTCCCCTCGCCTCCCCTCCCCTCACCTCATCTTCTTCTTCTGGATTTTTTGATTTGATCCGTGCGGTTGGTTTCTGCAGGCTGCGGGTGTGACGGAGGAGCACCATGGTGGGCGTGCAGACCATGGCTCGCTATGGAAGGCCCTTCCCTTCCCTCTCTCTGTTCGGGCCATGCTCAGGCAGTCTTTTCTCTTCTCTTCCCGCAAAAAAAGTCTTTTCTCTTCATGATCTAAACATGTTGGAGGCCATTATTTCTCCTCTGCCGGAGTCTAGCCTCCCTCCGTGGGATGCCATGGAAATGAAACTCCTCGACGAAAGTGGTTACCAATCCCTCCTCCCCTACCCTTGTCTTCTTCTTCATCTCCAACATCTGATGTCTGCTTGTATTGTGTCAAGGAATTCAAGGGCATGTGGGAGAGAGAGGAGGTCCATGGCGAAGAAGCTCTGCTCCAACCCTCCCTGCCTCCTAATACAAGATGTCTTTTTTTGTGTGTGCTTGTATTGCAGCAGCCATGTGCGTATCAAAAAAAGGGTCCAGTTTGCAGCAGTCACATGATATGGACATGTTTTTTCATCACAATTGGATTTTTGGATTTACTAGGCTAATTGGTGGTGGTTGCTATTGTTGTTGTTTTAGCAGCAGCAGCAGGCGGAGTGACGATGTTGGCTATGTGCAGGCCATGGAGGCGATGATGAGCACGAGGGGAAGGCCGCTGCTTCAACCCCGTTAAGGTCTGCTGCTTCGAATTGTCCCTGATCGGTCGATTTCTTCTTGCTTTCCCGTTAAGGATTTCTTCTTGATGTTTATATTATTGGATTGCCTGTATATTTTGTAACCCGTGGAGTTAGTATGACCTGCCTGGCAACCTGTATTTTACTGGAAAAAATGTTGAACAGTAGGCTTGTTATTTTGAATGCTTGCGGCAAAGGGATGGGCTTGCACCCTTTTATGTTCTAGACTAGGCATGCTAATGAAAACATTCCCGTACATGTAGGTCATGTGCATATAAACTCCACTTCTTATATTACTTATCTATCCTTTAACAGCTTACGTGTGGGATTTGCTTCGGAAGTTGTCCACGTGAGTCAATGGGTGCTGCTTCATGTGGGCATCCTTTCTGTGGTGTATGTTGGAGAGGTTCGTTCTCTTGTTATCGCCTTGCTTTGGATGGTCATACTTTACACCGCCCTTGCCTAGATAATTGTGCCATGAATATGCAAGTTACACACCTGATGATGTTTACAGCTAGGCGCAGGAACAAGCAGAGGCCGAGGAAGTGCAGGCACGCGCTGCTGGCCTTGGCAGGTGTAGGAACCGTGCGAGGAAGGTTCAGCGCGCTGCACAAGTCGGGCCACGCCCGAAGCGCCGCGCCAACGCATGTGTGCGTGGTCGGTGGGTTAGCCAAGATCTGCATTCTGCGACTTCGTCTTCACCATGGACACAAACAAGGACTGATTGGTGGTTCTTGGTAGCGGTGCCCAGCATCGGCGGATCGAAGTGGTCGAGGTCGCGGTTAATCCACCAGGACGAGACATGCATCTTGGAGCTAGCGCAGAGGGGGGAAGAAGCAGGTTGGTATGGCCCGGTATGTCCAGTTCTTCCCATGAAGGTCACATGCCTAACTTCGTGCTAGACATTGCTAACTTAGCCACTTGATGTTAAACTCTGTATGTGTAACTAGACCTAGCACCACTCAATGATTCGATGTGTTAAATTAAAGTACCAATTAGGCATGTTCACCCCTTTGTACATGTGTGCTGTTGCATTGCTTACTATATCTTGTTGTATATGCCCATTATCAGCTATACAACTTTTGAATTCTGTCAAGTTCAGTTCAGATTTGATTTTTTTTCACCTCTTTTTGCATGGACAATGTGTCTGGTGTTTAAAAAATGGCTACTTGAAATTCATAGGCACTGTGAGGTCAGAAAGTATTCCATTTTGACTCCTTTATTTAGTATGGTTCAAAGTTGTTAGCTGCTACACCTACAGGTGGAAAACTTACGGCATTCTAAAATTAAGCAGCAACCTTTATTGCCGGTCATTTAAAATTGCAGTGACAAGACAACTGCTGACACAGAGTTCTACCTCTCTGACTGAAACAGGAACTTTCGCGCAAAGAAAACACACACAGGGCAGGAACATGACTACTCTTCCCCTTCCAAGTTTCTGATCGATCGAACTCTTCGGTGACCAGAAAATGAGAAAAAGGCAGGCCGTCGATGTACACTTGTACAGACCACAGGTGCTCGGACGCACGGCCGGCATCATGGTCGTCATAACTCATAACCCATGAGGTGGTGACCAAGCAAGAAAGGAAGGTTAGTTGACTCTCCTCTAATTCCTTTTTTTGTTGAGAAACTCTCATCTCCAATTCTGGTTGTCTTAGTTAGTCCTTGAAAATCTCCCAACATTAGATTAATTTATGCATTAAAAACTATAAAGAGTACAATAGTAGAAACTATAGCCATAGGAACTAATTATAGAAACTAATTAGAATATTTCAGATTCATCCATGTAGACATGAAGAGCAAGAGAACCGAATCTATTCATAAATTTTACAAGCTAATTGATTCAGTCTGTCAATGTCCATGCCAACATGATAGTAATGCAAGTACGAACAATGTGGAGAGTATTTCATTGGAAGTAATGTTATTTTCCTTTCTTTACCACGCACCTTCAAATATTATGAACCTAATCTCAAATAACATTACAAGGGCCTGAATGATTCAGTACTGGAATTACATAATGGGCTTTCAGGCTTGCAGGCATTTTTCATGTAAAATTGTTATTCTTGCTAAAATTGTATAGCTGTCCTGCGTGCACCTGAACATTTTTGCATAGATCTATTATGATAGCTATGTCGAAACTCAATATTGTATAACATGTTTTTTTGTATGAGTGATATCAGCTTTCTGAGTCAGATAATTTTATCGTAAGTGCTTAACTTGATGACTTTGTAAACTTGCAAGACAGAAATTTCATTCTGTAAGGAAGTGAAAGACCTTCTCAATTTCTGATTGTTCTACCTCTCTGACTGAAACAGGAACTTTCGCGCAAAGAAAACACACACAGGGCAGGAACATGACTACTCTCGCCCTTCCATGTTTCTGATCGATCGAACTCTTCGGTGACCAGAAAATGAGAAAAGGGCAGGTCATCGATGTACAGACCACAGGCGCTCGGACGCACGGCCGGCATCATGGTCGTCATAGCTCATAACCCATGAGGGGGTGACGAAGCAAGAAAGGAAGGTTAGTTGACTCTCCTCTAATTATTATTTTTTTTGTTGAGAAACTCTCCTCTCCGATTCTGGTTGTCTTAGTTAGTCCTTGGAAAGCTCCCAACATTAGATTAATTTATGCATTAAAAACTACAAAGAGTACAATAGTAGAAACTATAGTCATAGAAACTGATGTGGGTTGCAGAACTCCCGGGCGACGAGCCCAACGGCCTTGTACTTCGCCCGGACAAGCACCATTGGGTCGACGTTGCAGCCAGCGGCTGCGGCCATGCATTCGGAAATTCCATGGCATGATGCATATAAATTGGATCTGTAGGTGGGTTCAGAAGATGATTTTTTTTCTATGCTTCTCCTATGGTGGGTTCGGTTTTGCATTACTCAATTTTGCTAATGTGTCGTTTCTGCAATGTACCTTCAATTTTTTTAGTATACTAATTTCAAATGATTACATAATTTTCTATGGATCAGATTCATGAAGCTCCAAGCGAGCAAGAAGTTTCAGTCCACCTTTACTCATGGCCTCCCCTTCTCATCTGGTAACTCACGTGCTCACTTTGTCCTGAAGATAGCATGAACTAATCTTTTATCAGGCAACAAATGCCATGTCCTAGCACTGGCCAAAATCCCTTTTTCATGTGTGAACCATATACAGAAAACTGCATGATACATACTGGAATCTGGTGCTCACTTTTAGAATAGCTGGCTTTTTTTCACCCAACTAGAGAACTTAGGAAGGCTGTTTTTTTCGAGTGCGGCGAATCTGCACCCGGGCTCATCTGCACCCGCGCTCACGGAAAAAATAAAAGAAATACTAGAAAAATTCAAAAACAATTCGGGTGGTAGATAATTAGGTGCGTGAGGTTCGCTGCAAAATGCAACTCGTTTGGACATTTGAGCAAGTCTGTGCAAAAAAGACAAAATCGGGGTCTGTGAAAAAGTTTACTGTTCACAAACTGTTTTGACCCGATTTGTCTTTTTTGCCGAGGCCTGCTCAGATATCCAAATGAGTTGAATTTTGGAGCGGACCTCACGCATCAACTTATCTACCACCCGAATTTTTTTTGGATTTTTTTGAATTTTTCTAGTATTTTTTTTGAATTTTTTGCTGATCAGGTGCAGATGAGCCCGGGCTCCACGATGAATTATCCGAGAAGCTTCTTTTGTTACGATTTTTTCAGTCTTTTGGGTTAACAAGTGGTTTTTTTCTTTCGCCTTTAGGTTGCATAAGTGCAATTGCAACTGTATGCGTTCACTAGCGACAAAACCCATAGATAAATATACACGCCTATTACATGTTGATGTTGCCAGCTCTTGTTATACATTTATTTTGCAGCGGTTGCTCTGTTCAATCGTGGTCCATGCTCTGTTTAATGCACATGTCGGATCAAAATCAAAATGAAATTAGTATAGCTTGTCTAACCACATTCGGACTCCTAATTTTAAGTTTTTGTCTTGCTCTCAGGTGGACGGCCTTGGCAATCTGAACAAGCTTTACGCGACTGGCACTCTTGTTGATCCCTTATGAGTCATTAAGCCGTTTTGTGCGCAAGGTTGAGATAGTTGGGGCCTATAACTGTGTTTTGGTGAGCTTCTTCCTTTCTTTGAGGGTTTCCCAATCCCTTCTCAATCCAAAGTTCTGGCTCAGGCTGTGACTACAACTTTTATTGACCTAGATCTGATGGTGATAGTTAGGAATAATTCAAATTTTTTTCAGGGTTTATTGAACTGCACCACACATAAGTAATAGATATTAACCTATGTTAACACTAATATTTGTAATTTGTTACATCATGATGTTTAATATTGCCAGGAGTTTTTTCTTGAAAAGAAAATATAAAATTTACACCTCTTGCACCACTGATAGAGATGTGCCTTGCTGTAATAAGATGATGGGCTCATGACTTATCTTTCTTGGACAAAACAAGGAATCTAGCCATAACTATGTACATATCTGGATACTCATCTTTTTTTTCTCAAGCTATCATGTCAAGTGTAGAGGAAATGATGATATACAGAATAAGGAGAAAGACATGCTGACAGTACATCCGGTTCCAATTTTCATCACACTATGTGCTAATATATGCTCTCAATGATAATATGCCACCTTGCGCTATCTACACACGTAACATGTTCTTCTTTTGTATAATTATACACTAAAATTATTGTATGCTTACCTTTGGTGGAATTTCATAGTTGAAAGGACATCAAGTTTCCACGCGAGGGGAGTTAATTTTGGTTGTCCTTTGTTTCATAAAAAATGTTGGTAGCATTTAAAACTATGTTTAGTTGGTGTAACCGGAATTAATCACTGGTTAAACATATAGAAGGAGTCTCTCTATTGGAAGGGGGAAATATAATATTAGACACCATTTATTTTTCTGCTCGCTGATGCATGCAATGTATCATTTGGCCTTGATTTAATGTACTGCACTTTTCTTCATTGCTCTCTGTTCTTTAATAAGTCAGACTCATATAGAACATGATATTTCTTAGTGATGTCTTCAGATCCCATGAATGTCATTTTGCACCGAAGGTTTGTAACCATTGGGGAATGTTTTCTTGCTCTGATGTATCAAGTTGCCATGGGGGTGATCTAGAGGTGAAAGCTAGCAAGCCATCTCCTGATATTTTCCTTACTAGCAAGCTTAATGCGGAACACTTATATTTCAGTACTTGTTTGTTTAATTGTGTTATTTATCTGCAGGTCTCTTCCTTGTCCAAAGTATGTCGTACCTAATCAAGACATGTTCATTTAATTTACCCGTCATGTAAATGACACAACATGATTCACTTGTGTATAGTGTAAAAATATATTTATTTATGGCACACAGGTGTTCAAATTATACTCCCTCCGTTCCTAAATATTTGTCTTTCTAGACATTTCAAATGAGTACCACATACGGATGTATGTAGACATATTTTAGAGTGTAGATTCACTCATTTTGCTCCGTATGTAGTCACTTGTTGAAATGTCTAGAAAGACAAATATTTAGGAACGGAGGGAGTAGTTGTGAAACGTGTATAGTGTAAAAATATAATTATTAAGGGAAGTGACGTCACAGTGGTCGAGCCTGGTCTTCTCCGAGTCTCTGCTTGTGGTTTGTGTTCTTTAGATCTGTTCATGCCCTGGTATTGCTATCTGATTTCATCTTCTCTGGACTAATTAGGGCTTTGCTTTTGTTTGCACCAATTCGAGATAATGGTCATGACATGCAGTAGCTAAGACAACAAGGTCAAGCCCAGGCTTAGGCCTGATGATGAACACAATTAGATGCGGGTAGTTCCTTGCATCCTCATGTTAGAACTACTTTTTTTACGCTCTTGCTGCTGCAGATTAGCTACCTACTTACCTTTAAACACAATGTGTCTGAGATAACACGGCGAATAGTCCGGACAACGACACCCCCTCTATGGGCTTGAATTGTGGTCCTGGGCGCTTGTTTGATGTTTGAACATGCCCGGACGTATGAAGAAGAAATGCGTTTCGACCTTGAAGATGACCTTAATCATTTGTTTATTTTATTTATATGCATGGTAGCCCGTAGCAACGCACGGGCGTTCTACTAGTATGTATTAGAAGCGGCTAGCTAGTTAGCCTACAAATATTTATTCGTTTATTTATTCTGTGTGGCACGTTTGGTTGGAGCGATCGTGCGCGCGTACGATTAGTGCATAGGGCACGCACACAGAGCTAGGTAGCTTCACTACCCCCTGTACCTCCGGCCACCGCAGCTGCCCTCCCTCTGGCAGTAGAAGTAGGCGGCGGCGACCGGAGCGCCGAGGCAGTAGCACTCGGCCATGTCCCTGGTGACGAAGTTGGAGCGCCACCCAGGCGCGTAGATGGCCTGCCGCACCTCCTGCCGGAACACCACGAATGCCATGCGGTGGATCCCCGCCGTCGGCTGCGGCTTCTCGTACGCCATCACCTCAGTTCCTGCATGCATGCAGCCATGCAAACAAACGAAAAAGTTTGAATTTCCACCGGACTATCTTGTTTTCGCTAGGAAAGGCAGTTGGAGAGGAGAATTGACATGGCACATGTGCTCTGTAAATTAACATCTTACCATGGCCCACGTCACCTCCGTCTGGTATATCTGTAACAAACCTATGCACGCAAGAAATTAGCTGTAAA
Source organism: Triticum aestivum (assembly GCF_018294505.1). Taxonomy (NCBI): domain Eukaryota; kingdom Viridiplantae; phylum Streptophyta; class Magnoliopsida; order Poales; family Poaceae; genus Triticum; species Triticum aestivum. The sequence continues at coordinate 623,611,858 of NC_057799.1, read as the reverse complement.
CAAAGTAATAATGAATTTTGTGTGCAAACAGATCATCCCGCAATGTGCATGCACGCACGCAGACTTACCAATGGAGGTACTCCCTATTGGAAGGGTCGGTTGGGGTAGGCGCATCAGGGTCTACCATCACCTAACAAAGAGACAAACATGCATGGCACAAGTTATTCATGCACGCATTGACGCATACGCATATATGGAGAAATAACTGTGCGTAACACCTCCGACCGTTCAAACAAATGACGCGCGCGCATGCATGCAAGATCGGTAGGAACCACTCACGAGCGTGTAGAGTGATCCGGGGCGCCCCGTGATCCGCACCGTCGGCGGGCTGGCCACCTGCGACGGCCTCAGCTCGGACCCGACGGTGATCTCGCGGTCGCCGTACAGCACCCTCAGCCACGCAGACGCGTCGAAGTAGTCAACTACGTCGCCGACGATCCTCCCGAGGATCAACGGATCCCTCGACGCCATGCTCACCACCGCCGGCGCCGGTAGCTTAGGCTTACTCTTTTGTTTGGCAGCTTTACTTAGTTAGGTTCAGATGCACGTGAAAGCTTGGTGATGGTTTATGCATGCAGCGGGTGTATGGCTCTTGATAGCCCCCAGCAACCGAGGTGAAAGTCCACATGAAATTTCGGCGGTCGAAAGAGATGCGGCCGGCGTGTGGTGCCACTATTCGCCAATAGTAGCCGCTCTCTGATTTCTGATCGGACAGCCAGAGATTGGATTACGATTCCTCGCCCATTCACAGTCAGGGCTTCTTCTTATTGGAATCTACTTTATGTAAAGGCTCATCAGTCATCACCACCATCCTTCAGGCCTACTACATCACTAGTGGACATCTGTGCCTCCCTCAAGAAAATCTGAAGCTGCAGTTACAAGAAATATACCGTGCAACTTGAGTACTCTGGAGTCTTCGGCAGCGTCTTGAGTAGAACTGAGATTCGAGTTTGTTCACATCCGTGTAAGATTTATCATTTACATCAAATCATGGAAAGGTAGCACTTCCTCCGATCCATATTACTTGTCGCTCAAACAGATGTATCTAGACACGGGAGTACTTGTTTCTTGTTTAGTGTTCTCCTCAAGTATACATCGTATTGCGGCTCCCTGCAGGGTCGATTGGTTGACGGTGGTGCAGCCTTTGGGATGCCACGCTTGGTCGCCATAATGGCCATCGCCTCCTCCCCCTCGCCTCCCCGATCCACCGCGCGCCGTGGCCTGTGGCCTCAATGCGGCAAGTTTTTGTTTTTCTTTGTCCTTGTTTTTCATTCCACCAAGGCATAGCTTGGTTCTTGTATGGCTTTGCTCCTTGCTGGCGCAATTCTTTGTGTGTTTGGGTTGATGTTGGGTGTATGCATCCTATTCGTGCAGAGGTCTCAGGTGTGTATTCATTGTATTTTGTATCCCTTAATGATTTATTAGGAGTTAATAAACATACCCTTTATCCAGAAAAAAAAACATCGTCTTTGTGGCATACAAGCCATGCGATCATTTAGAACTCCCCCAGCTGAACATAGTGCAATCAAAACATATTATTTGGTAACCCTTCGTCAAACATACACATGGTATACTTACTCTTGCAAGACAACTATACAGGCAGTGCATCCGTAAAGTAAAACTACATATCATTGAATTAAAAAAAATTAGGGGATCATTGAATTACTTGGGTTCTTTGATAGACCGTTGGAAATTACTCGGTCAAATAACCAACATAGATGATCATAATCATGTATGACAGCTTGTATGATTTTACACGGTGAAGCACCACGAGAGAGATGAATGCAAATCTGTTACTCCCACACAATTATCCTGTGGTGGACTATCAGACTTCATCACGAGATCAACAACAAGACAATCTTACTACACTTTTGTGGAGAATTAATTGTTTTTAGGGAGGTGACATATGATTCTGTTAGTTATTTTAAGCGATGGTGCTCTCCATGGTGGCATCGAAAATCATGGAATAATAAGGGGACCCCATGGGTATCAAGATCATCGTCCGAAGGGTGGTGGAGTTAGTGCCACATAGGCCGGTGCTCCAAGCTGGTGTGCTAAGTAGTCGCACGAAGGTCTAGTTTGTCCTCTTCAACTGACTTCTCGCATGGTGTTTGGGTCCTTCTTGGAACGAATGCCTTTTTCAGATTTTATCTTCATCTAGAAATTCATGAAAATCAACCACTTTATAAAGAGGTACTGCTTTTTGCCAGTTATCACTAGGTTAGTTCTCAAAATCAAACACTGTTATAAGAAAAAAAAATGATGATTAAACTTCAAAAGAAATAGATATATTTAAAAAAAAGAAATTGTAGGGGAAACCCCGAGGGTAATATTTTTTATGTATCAGTACCTACAGGCCATTCATCCTTCGATCTACTCAAGTTTAGCCCCACAAACATGTTTTTCAGATTTCCGGTATGTTCCCTATATATATTTGCCAAGGCTTGGTGGTGTTCGTGGCACTATTTCACCATTTGAGCACTTAATTTGAGTTTTGAGTGTAATCTACTCCATCTCTAAGGTTAGTAATTGTTGCATATTGCCAATCCTCGCAAGATTGCTTCGATTTACAAATGTGTTTGTGGCGTTTATGGATACATCGTGTTTATGGCTACAAGCAGGAGAAACGATGGATATAGCAAAATTTTATATTTAAATTTGAAGCACCGCCCGAGAAACAGGAAAGATACATTAATCATACTGTGGATATTAATTAATCCAATTTCAATTGTCAGTTTGACCGTCTTCTAATATTCTATATATGTTTCAAGTTCTGACTGGAAATTAACCATTAGTTTGATCCGACCTTAGCTCAGATGGTTAGCTTCCCGTAGTGGAATAATTTCATTAGGGTCCGAGTCCTAGACTTGACAACTGGTACACACATTTTCTTGGATTTATTCAGATTTCCGACGATGTTACTTCAGTGGGAGACGACGGCCACATTGACTACGAGGCATCTGTGATGACTTTGTCAATTTTAGAATGTGTCGGCTTGTCTGTCAGAGGTGGTCATAGAGATAGGGTGTACATTCGCGCATTTAGAGAAAGAAATATATGTGTGTGTATGTCGGCGTCTGCACTTATACCGTGTTTCTAAAAAAATATTTATAGTTCTAAAAAAATCATTTATACCATCTGCATTTATACCATGTTTTTTAAGAAAATCATTTAATGCGGCGTTCCAAGTACCAGAAATTGACCTGCAATATCTGCGTTAGCAGATTTCGTTCACTCAGCACAAAGAGACACTTATATATCTATCACCCGCAAAAAGAAAATTATATCACGTGTTGGCAGATTTTCGTTTGCCCAAGAACGAAGGAACAGTAGGACACGAGACGTAGTACACATAGTTTTCTTTTTTTCGAGGGAATAGTACACGTAGTTTTGGCGCCATGCCTCTTGCTCCAAGGGCGAGTTTGGTTGCCTGCATCGAGGCCAACCAGGCCTGCGCGGTGCAGCATCTTTTCAGGCCTTGGTTGTTTGGTTCCCGCATACGTTGTTCAGCCCGCATAGCACGGTTCTTAAAGCACCCCTGGACCTGGCCCGTTGGAAACGGCCGAATCGGCAGTTTCACCAGAGCGATGCTTCGAGGCGCACATGAGTGGCTCTCTGGAGACATGTGCCTCCTGTTAATCCCTCTCTCTCTCCCTAATCCTCAATCCCCTCTCTCTCCCTCCATGGCCCGCTTGTTCTTCTCCTCCGCGGTTAGCGCCACCCGCAGCTCGCCACTGACCCATTGCAGGTCGTGGTCGAAGCGGCCCCTCGGCTTGGCGGCGGCGATGGCCACGGCGACGGCGCTGGCCTCGACCAAGCCTTCGCCGGTTCCGCGCGGTGCTCTACTACCGCGACCGGCCGGTGCCGCGATGTCGGCGGAGCAGCGGCGAGGCGACCCGGCGGAGCAGCGGCGAGGCGAGGCGACCCGGCGCAGCGGAGCCTGCGGCCAGCGTGGACGCAGCCGGGGGCGGAGCAGCGGCGAGGCGACCCGGCGAGCGGAGCCTGCGGCCAGCGTGGACGCGGCCGGGCACCTGGTCGAGCGACCGCGCGGATTGTCCCATGGCGGCCGTCGCGTACCCTGGCGTCCGAGCGGACGTGGTCGCGGCCGTCGCGGGTGGCATGTGGGTCAAGGCCGTCAGCGGCTTCGCGCACACCATCCCGAAGCTGGCTTGCCCCGGCAGCGAGAACGGCTACAAATTGAAGATCGACTAGTTGCAAGTGTGAAAATGCCTTCGTGTAGTCGATGCATATGCAGATCGTGAGCTTGACCAGAGAATGGCTATGCGGCATCGTCAGTGGCTCAGCACAGAGCTTGGTATGCTCTGAGCACATCAAACAACGCAGCAGGCAGACGCGGAGGCGCGGATGGTGGCGTGGACGCGGAGGCGAGGTACGCCGGCGTGGACGTGGTGGTGGAGCAGGCGAGGCGGCGGGGCGGCGTGACGTTTCCGCTGTCGCCGGCGACGACGACGAGAGCGCGGGCGGAGCCAGCGAAGATGAGGCGGCCGGCGCAGAGGCTCTCCGAGAGGTGACGGGCGCGGCAAGATTCTCAACAACGGCCAGCTCAAGCTCGTCCACGACCGCGGCGAGTCGGGCGCGTCCACGGTGGCCGGGAGCTGCCGGTGGGCACGATGGGCAGTGGAAGCTTCAGCGCGCTTAAAGTGTTTGACGAAATGTCAAGCCCAATCTGATGGCTGTTAAGTTTTGTTGTTAATGCTGGTAATCATATGCATATATGCAACCAAATGCCGGGTGAAAATTGCATCTTCATAGCAAGACCCCCAATGCAGGCAACCAATCAACTGGTCATCTACGTTTTTGACCATGTTTTTGCTTACCCAGGCCAAGCTTAGCTTGGCTCGTTTTTTCTGTGTCAGCCAGGCCCGGCAGCGAAAGCAACCAACCACGCTCCAATTGAATGGCGGAAGACCGAATCCCGCAAATCGTAGTATTTGACGCGCGCGGGGGCGGCGCTTGATCGGTTTCCTACCGCCGCGTGCTATATCTCTCTTCTTCTTCTTTTTCAGGCTGCCCCGTCTCTCTCTGTGCAGCTCATCCGAAACAGCCCACTATCTCACGACTATCTCATTCCTCTCTTCTTCTGGATTCGCTGCATCTGCTGCATGGCCGTATGATTAGCTCGTGGGCCAGCACAAGCCCCTCAAAGAAAACGATCGCACACTAATGATTTCTCAAAGAAAAAAACTAATGTTGTGTTGGATGGGCACTTTTTATTCTTCCTACTTGTGGGCGGACTCTTTGTTCTTATGTGTGTAGGCCAATAAAATCGTATTTTACGCACATGTTACCATTGAGACGCAAAACATTGTTGTGGTTTTCGGTATTTCCCAAGTAGAAACATCCGTGATCTAGGTGTAAACATACTAGCAGTTGTTTTTGGCATATAAGGAGCCAGGCTACGGGTGGTCTTTCACACTGCTTTTCTTTACCCTCTCCCAAGGCCACTAGAAAACCCTTTCTCCTTTCGATCTCCGCCGACGAGTCCGTGGATTCGTCTCACCTCCGCCTGCTGCTTTGCGGTCGGTGGTGGAGAGGGGTTTCATGTTGCCTCCGCTCAGATTAATAGATAGGGAGGGTTTTAGTCCTCACAAGGGCGGCGTTTCTTCTTCGAGTCAGTCTTCCGGGCTACGATCCTACTGAAGTTCGTTCATGAGGACGGATTAGACGGCGCTCCGCCGTAGATTCCTACCAGCTCTTCGAGGCGGCGAGATCAGTGTTTCTTGCCATGCGTATGCAACGGCGAGATTTGGCATCAGATTATTCAGATTGATTCATGGTTTCAACAGCGACGAATGCGGCTCCGGGACGCTGGTCCTTATATGGGCGTGCACGAAGACTTCTTGATTGTCATCGACAAGGTCAGGCCGGCTTCGGTATGGGAGCAGCAACAGCAACACGTCGGTGGCTCATTCTGACGGCCGCAATGGTCATTCGGTGGTCCATAGACCTCATTGTTATTTTTATTGTGTTTACTTATGGTGTTTTGTACTCATGATGGCATCTTTTGTTTTCCGCGTACTCATGATGGCATCGACTAGAAAGATTCTTCTCATTTTAAAATCTGGGTCATTTTACTCATGATGTTGACTAGTGACGGCGAGTAGAAAGTCTGTATTTTGGTTATGATTTTCGGCAACTAGAAAGTTAAGGCCGTTTTCGGCCATCATGAGTAGAAAAGCCCCTACACTTAGTGTTGGAAGGTTATGGTTTCCGATTATAAAGTTAAGTGTTTTTAGTAGACACTATGTAATTGTGAGTAGAAAGTCCATGTTATCACAACTAGGAAGATGACTATTGAAGTTAGAAATTAAGTGTTTTTGAGTAAAAGTTCGTGATAATATACTACTCCCTCTATTCCGAAATACTTCTCGTGGGTTTTTTCGTTTCAAAATACTTATCATGGTTTTAGTTCGAACTAAAACCACGACCAGTATTTGGAACGAAGGGAGTGGTAGAAAGTATGTGGTCCGGTAGAAAGGCTATGATTTCCAACTAGAAAATCAAGTGTTTCATTTCCCGGTATAAAGGTCGTGATAATGAGGATGGAGAATGTATTATTAGAGTGAAAAGGTTGTGGTCTCTGCCTAGAAAGTCATGGGTTTTGTGTCAGGTTTATGTACTTCTGATAAACATTTACGATAGATCTCGATCTTTTCCTCACGTGTTCTGCTTGCGTACAAACTAAGAGATGGGGATGGGCAAAAGAAAAAGATGCACTTTGGTTGTGGCCACATAGGTAAAGGGGGTATAGGCATCTCCAAAGTTGATCCGCAAATGGATTCGGTATATGTTCATTTTTGTGTCCGAACATGGTACGTGGACATGATGCGGGAGAGGGTCCTCCAACCCTCTAAATAAATTAATCCTTATTTATCCGGTTGGGAGGAGAGAGGACAGGGGACCAAGCATGTGCGGAGAGAGAAAAGGGAGGAGGACCACGTGGTGGTCTTTGTTGGGCAAGTGAATGCCCGGACACCGGTATAGCCCAACCCCCTCCCCCCTCCCCCATGTTTGTCTCCGGTTTGCCGGAAAACAGACGTCCGGAACACTTCGCGGACTAATGGGGGTCTTCATTGGATGACAAAAGTTGACACAGACGATCCAGACACACACTACAACCCTATAAGAGTTTTGAGGGTCTTCTTTGGAGATGTCATAAGAGCATCTACACCGGATGCCCCAAACCCGCCTCAAACGCCCGGGCGGACGGTCCCGTCATTGACCGGTCACGAAAATGCTACCCAGGCGGGCGCCTTAAACGGGCCTTAAACACCTAGGCTGACCGGCACCCCTCATATTCAGCCCAAATATGGGGCAGATATGGGGGTGCCCGGGCACGCCCGGGCATGCCCGCCATGTCGGAGCCGACAGCCCGACCCCACCTGAAAATGCATCAAATCCACCCCCTCGACCTACCGGATCCATTTGCTCTCTCTCCTCTTTTCTTCCTCCTCCTCGACGTCCGTCTCTCCGCTCCACCGCCGCGCGCACTTTGCAGTCGTTCCTCCTCTGGCCCGCCAGCACCGGCACAGTAGTCCTCCTCGCCGCCGGGGACGGCGTCGTCGGCCCGGACGCCACCGTGGTACGTCCGGCAACTCTCTGGCTCCTCATTGCGCTATATGTGTTTGACACATTGTCTGGCCGGATTTTCAATGATTTTATTAGGGAAATCGGTGAATTCCGGTGCTTCGTCGGACGAGGAGTATTGACCGACGGAGCTTGATCAAATGATTCGAGATGAGTTCTTCGATTCCTCTGATTCGGACGAAGAAGTGAACATGGTCATGCTCATGAGCATGCAAGAGGAAATGGACCGACAGGTGGAGCATATTCTCAACTTCAAGGGCTCAATCAAAGGGAGAAGAGTGGTCAATCGGGATAGGGTGTCCGAAGCACGGCTATTGCAGAAGGACTACATTGCTCCGAACCCAAATTTCCCAGATGATACATGGTTTCGTCGCCGTTTCCACATGCGGAAACCATTGTTCTTGTGCATTGTGGCGGGAGTGGAGGCACACGATGACTACATTAAGTTCAAAAGGGATTGTTGCCGCCAACTTTCTTTCTCTGCTAAGCAGAAGTGCACTGCTGCTATGAGGATGCTTGCACTTGGTACTGCCGCAGATGTCGTTGGTGAAATGGTCAGGATGGGAGAGAGCACATGCCTGAAGACTAATGTCAAAATTGCCTGCGCCATGGTGCAGGCAATAGGAGCAGAGTATCTCAGAGAACCAAATGCGCAGGACACAGAAAGGTTGTTGGCTATTGGAGAGACTAGAGGGTTTTCAGGAATGCTCGGATCAATCGATTGCATGCATTGGCAATGGAAGAAATACCCCAAAGGTTTGCGGGAAATGTATCAAGGTCACACCAAAGAGGCCACCATCATACTAGAAGCGGTGCCATCACATGACTTATGGATCTAACATGCTTTTTTTGGAATGTCGGGATCTCACAACGATATCAACATGCTTTAACGATCTCCGGTGTTCAGGAGGCTTTACAATGGGGAATAACTGTCGTGCAACCACACTGCCAACGGCCGTGAGTACATCATGAGATACTATCTTGCCGATGGCATCTATCCTCAGTGGGCGGTGTTTCTGAAGACCATATTCGAACCACACAAGGCAACAAACAAAGCCACTTTGTAACAATACAGGAAGCAACTAGGAAGGATGTGGAGAGGGCATTTGGAGTGCTTCAAGCTCACTGGGAAATTGTTCGTGGAGCTGCAATGATGTGAGAATCGGAAACTTTGTTGCAGCTCATGACATGTTGTGTTATTTTGCACAATATGATTGTCGAGGATGAGGGTGATGGTGTAGACCAAACCAATGATTTTGAAGCACCTGGAGAACAAATTGAAATCCCGGAAGATCAAGATGCAGCTCAGCTTATGAACTTTCTGCAGATGCATCAGAATTTTCGAGATCATCAGGTGCACGCTCAGCTACTCAATAATCTTAGGAAGCATATGTGGATCCACAATGAAAACTAAAAAGAGCTAATGTTTGAGTTGTGCCCTTAAAATAAATTTTATGTAATACCTATATATTTTCGGTGCCAATATTTGTTATTTACATGCGACATTGACGTGTATGGTAGACATGCATAGATTTGAGATATGTGGATGCCGGACACAAGATATAAAGGCGTACAGAGAGGCGGATTTGCCAAGTCCGGCTGTCGATGCTCAGAGGCGCATTGTGCATAATGAGAGAAACGACGGAACACTAGAGAATTATTGGCAACTTGTGGGACGAGCGAGCCACAACGAAACTGGAAAGTCGTGATTTTCCATGCCCGGACCCCGGAGCCGACCGAAGCCCTCCTCCCTGACTTTTACATCACGCGCGCGGGCTAACCAATCCAAAGAGCTTGATGGCGACGGGGAGAAGTGGACCAAATGATTTGATGGTGCGGCGGAGAGAGCGGCTGCAGGGCCAAAGTCCAAAGAAGATGATCAGCCCAGATTTGTCGCTAACGCGCGGCAATGCTGCAGCAGTGCAGCTCTTTCCGATCAACTCGTGCGTATCTCCGGCCACCGTGCTTGATAATCTTCGCCTGCTCTCTTAATTTGCTTTGCTCAGCTCTTCCCTAGTAGTATTACCTGTTTTTAGGCCACCCTAGTAGTATAACTATGAGGGAACCCAACATTGAAGAAGAATGAGGTTGCAACGTGAAGAAGAAATTCATCAAGATGAAGCGGTGTGCACATACACCTCACATCCATGAGAAAAAAGCTATTTTCGGCTACCGGCTCGGTCTTGGGAAAAATAAATCTGAAGAAAAATGTCGTGTGCCGCGTGCCACGTGTACCTGTTGGTTGGGACTCACATGGTAGATTTCTAAATAGGCAGCGCTAGCAAAACTCCCGCTAAATGGGGTGCACTTTCGTTAAATGGGGTAATCTGAATGGCTTTTTTTTATTAGATAATTTTGGTCAAAAATATCAAAATACTGAGAGGAAGAAACTAGAATTCACTCTACTACTACTATTGTTATAACACTGAATGAAATGGATGATCCCACTCAAAGAATCCTAACAATTACTGAGATTCCTAAGACTATAGACCTAGGAGAGCTCCAAAGATTTTTCCTTGAACTAGACCTCGCTTGTAAGGTTCTAGTTGGGTCGGCAGTCCAGCATGACAATATCGAAGCCAACATGCTATTAAAATATTTTAATAAATTCAAAACATTTATAAATTTTAGTTTTTTTGTGAACTTCCAAAGTTGCTCACAAAATTTTAAAAACATTTGTGAATTTAAACAATGTCCATAAATTTGAAAATTCTACATGAATATGAAAGCAATTACTAAGATTCCCAGGAATAGAATCACAGGAGAGCTCCAAAGTTTACTTCCTGGAAGTGGATCCCGCCAGTAAGGATCTGGTTGTGTCATGGGTCCCGCATGATAAAACTGTCATTCTATTAAAAGATTTTTCCCAAAAAAATCAAAACTTTCAGAAATTTATTCTTTGATGAACTTCCAAAAATCTTCACAATTTTAAAAATCATTTGTGAATTGAAAAAATCTTAAATTTAAAAATTCTTCACCAATACCAGAAAAGTATTCATGAATTCTAGAAAATGATCAAGATTTTTTTAAATAGTCATGAGTTTTATAAAATGTTCCAAGATTTAAAAATTATTCACCAATGTAAAAAAATTCAATGGAATGTTTTTATAAAATTTGGAAAATTGAAAAGAAAGCTATTTATGAATTTTAGAAAATGCTCAAGATTTTAATTTGGGTTCCTAAACTTCAAGATATTATTCATAAATCTGAAAATATTCATGAATTATAAAGAACAAAATAAAATAAATATAAAAATGGACAGGAAATAAAACATGAAAAAGAACCAATAGAGACAAAAGAAAATAAAAAACATAAAGTAAACCTTCGCAAAACCGGAAGCATCGCCCTACATGGACAATTCAATAGCACCCACGAGGGTCCGCTTTTGCTCAACCATCTCCATGATAGGCACGAAATGTGAATTGCCATACTAGAAAAATATAATTAATTCCAAACCGAAGAACGGCACGGGCAAAGCATGTGTTACCCTGTAGTAATAATACTATGGCTTGCTCAGACACGCATGGTGTACACATCCATCATTAGTTGGATCTATCTATCTCATATAACGTCAATGAGTTTTAATCAGACTAGCACACACAAACTAGTGGCAAAAACTTTTTTCCTAGACAAGTGTAATATTATATTTTCCTCTTAGCATCAAAATTATTTTTTCGAATTATTTAAATTCATATATTCTTTGATTGAATGAATGATAACACTAAAATTTGTGGATTGCATAGCTAGACTCCAATTTCACTGGATTCTATCAAAACTAGAGAGAATGCATGCTACGTTTCGTCGTACTTCTATAGTGGGTTAGCATTTTTTTTTCTTTAGCTTCTTGTTTTGGGCTACCCGCGTTGCTTTGGTTTTGCCTGGAATTTTTGTGTGGGGAGTTGGCTTATTTTTATTTCCTTTCAGTACAACTACTATGGGCCGTTCATGGGGGCAGTTGGGATAGTGTGTCTCTATAGTGGGCTGACACATTTTGCTTTGGTTGTTAGTTGCCGCTGGGTGTGCGGTTTTGTTTGCAAAGGTGTGTGTTTCCTGTTGCCGCCATGAAGAACTAACCAACAAAACAACCCCACGTGAATTAAAATTACCAAGCTCCCAAAGATTATAGACCAGGGAGAGCTCCAAAGTTTTTCTTGAAGTGGACCCCGCTTGTAAGGGTCTGGTTGGGTCGCGAGCCCTGCATGACAATATCGATGCCGGCATTCTAATAAAATATTAAAAAAAAACATTTAGAATACTTTTGTGAACTTCCAAAGTTATTCACAAAATTTTAAAAACATTCGCGAATTTAAACAGTATTGATAAATTTAAAAATTATTCATGAATATGAAAAAAGTTTACTAAGTCCCTAGGAATGAAGGCCTATGGGAGCTCCAAAAAAATTTCCTCGAAGTGGACCCTGCCTGTAAGGGTCTGGTTGAGTCATGGGTCCGCATGACACTATCGGAGCCTTCTATTAACACATTTTTCAAAAAAAAAACATTCAAGTTTTTGTGTGAACTTTAAAAATGTTCATACATATTTCACAACATTTGTTAATTTAAAAAATGTTTGCAAATTTAAAATTCTCCACCAATATCAGTAACATAGTCATGAATTCTAAAAATATCTTCATGAGTTCTATATTTGTTTGCAAAAAATTTAAGGGTCGAAAATTTTAAATTATTTGAGGATTTAAAAGTATTCAAGGATATGAAAAATATTTGTATATTTTGAAAAAATGTTCACAATTTTGAAGAAATCATTTATGAACTTTGAAAATTGTTCAAGAGTATAAAATATTTCCTGAATTATAAAACATTATTCATAAATTTGAAAATATTCATCAACTTAAAAAGGAAAATGAAAAAATAGGAAAATAAAACATGAAGAAAGCCAGTAAAGACAAAAGAAAAAGGAAAAAAAGAAATGAAACATTCCTAAAACTGAAAGGACCGGCCTACATGGGCAACCCAATAGCACCCGCGGGGGCTGCGTTTGCTTGATCGTCCCTGTGATATGCACGAAATTTGAATTGCCATAATAACCATTTGCAGAATATAGAATTAATTCTAAACCGAAGAACAACATGGCAAAGCGCACGTTACCCTCTAGTAATAATACTACTCCCTTCATTCCCTTATACAAGGCCACTTCATATTTTTATATCTAACTTTGACCATTAATTTTACCAACAAAAAGTGAGTTATATGCCACAAAAAGCATTTCACTGGATGCACATTTCAAAGAACTTTGTGATGATATATTTTTTATGACATATAATCCATAGTTTGTTGACCAAAATTATAAGTCAAAGCTTGACACGAAAAATGAAGTGGCCTTGTATAAGGGAATGGAGGTAGTATGACTTACTGATACACAGAGTCTATGCAACCTTCATTAGTTGGATCTATCTATCTATCTCATATAAGATTTTGACAATGACTTTTAATCACACTAGTACCCACAAACTAGTGGCAAACACATATTTTCCTAGACATGTGTAATATTATATTGTTCTCTTAGCATCAAAATGTTTTTTGAATTATTTAAATTCATATTTTCTTTGATTGGATGAATGATACCACCAAAATTTGTGGATTGCGTCGCTAGACTCCAATTTTATTTGATTTCTATCAAAAATAGAGGGAATGCACGCTTCATTGCGCCGTACTTCTATAATGTGTTAGTGTTGGTGTATGACATTTTATGGGACCAAGGCAGGCCCCTTTTAGAGCTCAATAGTGGCATAAAGATAATTACATGCCAACGATAGTTACAGTGCTATCGTACCTAACTCTGGCGGCTTAGGACAAAAGCATTAAATGCACCATTAGGTGTCTTGTTGTGCTTGATGCCGGGAAGAGGATCTGCTCCACCTGAACCGCCGGCCCAACTACCTTTTATTACCATGACATGCGCGTGGACGGGTGCCAATAAAGGCAATCTTCATGCGGTGATCCTCCACGCGGCCCGACAACTTCTACCTACTCGCCTTGCACTTGTCGGGAAATCTCTGCGCGCTCACCACCTGTCAACAGGTTGTTGACAATTAGGTGAGGGTAGAGGGCCGAAGGCTTGTGGCTTTCCCAGTCTTGAGCTTGCCGGCAGCATGGGGAGTCCGTTCCCCGGAAAACTTGCTTCCCAGTAACCCTGGCATTGATCAGGCCTTGGGTCCTGAGATGGTTTATAGTACTTCTGGATGACTTGCCTGGAGGTTTTCTTCACGGGAGCTCCTAACCGGCGCTCTCAGCGCCGGTTTCGATTACTGGCGCTCAAAGGTGGTGCTACTTGGGCCGGTCCAGCAAATCTTCGTTCGCTAGCTCGCAGGCAGCTCGAAAAAATAACACAAAAAAGTAGCGCTCTAGAGGATCGAACTGGCGCTGCGATTAAAACGTACGACCATGGCAAACCAACACAGCAACTATGTTGTAGCGACCAATTCAGGGCGAACTTTTCAAAGAATATGTGGCAGCGTAATGAATTGCACGGTTATATTTTTTACTGTAGCACTTTGATTCGTGAATTATTTGAAAACTATTATGGAAAAATGTGTTTTTTCATGTAAAAAAAATTAAAGTTCACCGATTTTTTATAAAAACGCGTATTAAAATAAAAGGCACGAATACGAAAAAGTTCATGGGTTCAAAAAAATTCAAAAAGAAAAAGGGTACATCAATTTTGAAAAGAGTTCATCGAATTGAAAAAAAGTTCATCAGTTTTGAAAAAAAGGTCATAGGATTTGAAAAGAGTTCATCGATTTTGAAAACAAGTTCATCGATTTGGAAAAAAAGTTCATCGATTTGGAAAAAGAGTTCATCGATTTTGAAAAGAGTTCATCAATTTGGGAAAAAAAAGTTCATCAATTTGGAAAAGGAGTTCATCGATTTTGAAAAGAGTTCATCAATTTGGAAAAGAGAAGTTCATCAATTTGGAAAAGGAGTTCATCGATTTTGAAAAGAGTTCATCAATTTGAAAAAATCTCATCAATTTGGAAAAGGAGTTCCTTGATTTTGAAAAACAAATTCATCGGTTTTGAAAAAGAGTTCATCGATTTTGAAAAATAGTTCACAATTTGAAAACGTTCATCAGATTTTGAAAAAAGAGTACAAGCATTTAACAAAGGAAAATAAAAAAGAACAAAAGAACAAAACCGTTCCAACAAATGAGAAAAATGAACAGGAAAAAGGAAAAAAGAAAAAGAAAGAAGAATGAAGAAGACATAAACGAACATACCTGGTGTGGTTGGTCGGTTGGTTACTGCGGCATACATAGTAAGATGAGGTTGACGGTACGATTCCCAACCACGCGTTTGCTTTTTTTGCGGATAAAAGCAAAAGAAAGAACGTAGATGGGCCGAGCCCAAGTCGCTGAGGGGGTATGCGCCCATTAGTGAAAACAGCTAAAACGGGCGCAGTGGGCGCCGCTTAGGATTTGCCTTTCTTCACGGCATTAATCCACCTGTCTTGAGTGATTCGGGGTTGACACACTTGACACATCCCCTGCCATGTCTTTCCCAGCACAGAGGCCGCAGCTTGCCAGTGCGTGGTCAGAGGTATGAACACCCATTGTTCACTGCACCGACAGTTAGCATTTTTGCCCTTTAGCTTGTTGTTTTGGGCTGGCCGCGTTGCATGCTTTGGTCTTCCGAGGAACTTTTGTAGTGGTGGTTGGCTTTTTTCTTTCGGTGGATTATTATTGTGCTGACACATTTTGTTTCGGTTGTTAGCTGCTATTGGGTGTGTGGTTTTGTTTGCAGACGTGCGTGTTTCTTGTGGCCGCCATGAAGAACTAACCAACGAAGCAACACCACATGACTAGGCCCACAAACAACCCAGAACACCCTAGATTGGATCTCGTGGTTCTGGAATTTGCGGCGGCTGGAATTGTTTTTCGTCGACTCCCCTAGGGTTTCTGAAATATTTGGGTATTTATAGAGCTGAGAGGCAGTGCATCAAAGCTCCGTGGGCCCCATGATACATCAGGGCGCGCTTGGGCTCCTGGGCGTGCCCTGGTGTATCGTGGTCCCCACTGGCCTTCCCTCATACACTTCCTTGGCTCCCAAGTTGACTTCTGGGCAGAAAAAAATCTCCAAATAGTTTCGTTGCATTTGGGATCCGTTTGATAGGGATATTCTGTGAAGTAAAAAAACAAGCAAAAAACAACAACTGGCACTGGGCACTATGTCAATAGGTTAGTCCCAAAAAATGATATAAAGTTGTTATAAAAGAAATATAAAACATCCAAGATTGATAATATAACAGTATGGAACAATCAAAAAAATTATAGATACGTTGAAGATGTATCAGCATCCCCAAGATAATTCCTCCTCGCCCTCGAGTGGGTAAATGATAAAAACAGAATTTTTGATGTGGAATGTTGCCTAACATGTTCATCACATTTTTTTCTTTTGTAGCATGGACATTTGTGCTTTTTTATGGTTTAAAGCAATAGTCTATATTTGACAGGAAGACTTCAATACTCAACCATATCAACAAGCAACCATATCTTTTAAAATATCAACACTAAAAAAAGTTATCCCTAGCCCATCATGCTCAACCATTGATCCATTCACGAAACGCACTCGTATATTAGCTACATCCAATGCTCAAGTATGATCATAGTGCTCCCTAGTTGGTGTTTTATAAGAGAAGATGGAGACTCAAGTAAAAATAAAAATAGTATAAAACTAAATAGATAGGCCCTTCGCAGAGGGAAGCATAGATTTGTAGAGGTGCCACGGCTCAAATCTTAAATTGAGAGATAAAAATATTTTGAGAGGCATGCTTTTCCCATCAACGAAAACGACCGAGTAATTCCCAACACTCTCCATGCTAGATATATCATAGGTGGTTCCCAAATATAAAATAAAGTTTATTCCTTTTTCCACCATACTTTCACACTCCACAGTTAGCCGTATCCATGGGTACCGTCCATACCAACACTTTTCAAGAAATATATTATTTGAGAACACAAAGTAAATTTCTTTTTCATTTCGGGACTGGGCATCCCTATTACCGTTGTACTCTCGTGCAATGACAAGTGAATAAACACTCATCTTGAGAATAACACATCTAGCATGGAAAATATTAGCCACCCCCTGTCACTTCATCAGTGGTACGAGCACGCAAAAAGGAAATTCATTTTGAAAATTAGAGATGGCACATACAAATTTACTTAGAACGGCATGGAAATACCGCATATAGGTAGGTATGGTGGACTCATATGGCAAAACTGGGTTTAAGGATTTTGGATGCACAAGTAGTATTGTAGTTAGTACAAATGAAGGCTAGCAAATAGATTGAGAAGCATCCAACCAAGAAACGAAAATTCACATAAGCGAGCATTGAGCATAACAAACACCGAATAATGCACCACAACTAGGATGTAATTTCATTGCATAACTATTGACTTTTGTGCTTGCATAGGGAATCACAAACCTTAACACCAATATTCTTACTAAAGCATAATTACTAATCAACATGACACGCATATTACTATCATTATATATCAAAACTATTACAAGGAATCAAGTTTATTTTGTCCAATGATCTTCATGAAAGTTTTATTATATTCCTCTTCAATATCTATCACTTTGGGACTAATTTCATATGTTGCAGTTGCTTTTGATAGGCCCAAACAAATTTAAGTGAATAATATGAACATAAAAATTTTCATCTCTCAAATTAATGTAAGTGAAGCATGAGAGAATTTCTTCAAATTTTTGCTAACTCTCAAATAAATCTAAGTGAAGCATGAGAGTATTTCCCCAAAAATTTACTAACTCTCAAATAAATCTAAGTGAAGCATGAGAGTATTTCTCAAAAAATATTTAAGCACACCGTGCTCAAAAAGATAAGTGAAGCACTAGAGCAATTTCATAGCTCAATTTTTTTAAGTGAAGCACATAGAGTAATTCTAACAAATCATAGCATAATTTTGACTCTCTCAAATAAGTGTGTCCAGCAAGGATAGATGACATAAATTAAAAAGCAAAACAAGCAAAGACTCATATAATATAAGACGCTCCAAAGGATAGACATGCCCATAGCATATACAAGTCGCTCCAAAGAAAGAGAATATAGGCATGCAGAGAGCCAGTGACATGCCCATAGCATGTTATGTTGTAACATGCCCGTTGGATCAAGGATGGATAACCCAGATTTAGTATTGTCGCAACAAAACACTGACGCACTTGTTGGGGAACGTAGCAATAATTCAAAATTTTCCTACGTGTCACCAAGATCAATCTAGGAGATGCTAGCAACGAGAGAGAGGGAGTGCATCTTCATACCCTTGAAGATCGCTAAGCGGAAGCGTTATAAGAACGCGGTTGATGGAGTCGTACTCGCGGCGATTCAAATCGCGGAAGATCCAATCTAGCGCCGAACGGACGGCGCCTCCGCGTTCAACACACGTACAGCCCGGGGACGTCTCCTCCTTCTTGATCCAGCAAGGGGAGAGGAGAAGTTGAGGGAGAACTCCAGCAGCACGACGGCATGGTGGCAATGGAGCTCGTGGTTCTCCGGCAGAGCTTCGCTAAGCACTACGGGGGAGGAGGAGGAGGAGTTGGAGGAGGAGAGGGTTGCGCCTTGGGAAAGGTATGGCTGCCCTCCCACCCCTCCACTATATATAGGGGCAAGGGAGAGGGGGGCCGGCCCCTTCAGATCCCATCTGGTGGGAGGGGCGGCGGACAGGGAGGGTGGCTTGCCCCCCAAGTCAAGGGGGGCGCCCCCTCCAGGGTTTCCCCCAACCCTAGGCGCATGGGCCCTAGGGGGAGGTTGGTGCCCAGCCCACTTAGGGGCTGGTTCCCTTCCACCTACAGCCCATAAGGCCCTCCGGGGCAGGTGGACCCTCCCGGTGGACCCTCGGAACCCCTTCGGTGGCCCCGGTACAATACCGGCATACCCCCGAACACTTCCGGTGACCGTATGATGACTTCCCATATATAAATCTTTACCTCCGGACCATTCCGGAACTCCTCGTGACGTCCGGGATCTCATCCGGGACTCCGAACAACCTTCGGTAACCACATACTAATTCCCATAACAACTCTAGCGTCACCGAACCTTAAGTGTGTAGACCCTACGGGTTCGGGAACCATGCAGACATGACCGAGACGTTCTCCGGCCAATAACCAACAGCGGGATCTGGATACCCATGTTGGCTCCCACATGTTCCACGATGATCTCATCGGATGAACCACGATGTTGGGGATTCAACCAATCCCGTATACAATTCCCTTTGTCAATCGGTATGTTACTTGCCCGAGATTCGATCGTCGGTATCCCAATACCTCGTCCAATCTCGTTACCGGCAAGTCACTTTACTCGTTCCGTAACGCATGATCCCGTGGCTAACTCCTTAGTCACATTGAGCTCATTAGGATGATGCATTACCGAGTGGGCCCAGAGATACCTCTCCGTCATACGGAGTGACACACCCCAGTCTCGATTCGTGCCAACCCAACAGACACTTTCGGAGATACCTGTAGTGCACCTTTATAGCCACCCAGTTACGTTGTGATGTTCGGTACACCCAAAGCATTCCTACGGTATCCGGGAGTTGCACAATCTCATGGTCTAAGGAAACGATACTTGACATTAGAAAAGCTCTTAGCAAACGAACTACACGATCTTGTGCTATGCTTAGGATTGGGTCTTGTCCATCACATCATTCTCCTAATGATGTGATCCCGTTATCAATGACATCCAATGTCCATGGTCAGGAAACCATAACCATCTATTGATCAACGAGCTAGTCAACTAGAGGCTTACTAGGGACATGTTGTGGTCTATTTATTCACACATGTATTACGGTTTCCAGTTAATACAATTATAGCATGAACAATAGACAATCATCATGAACAAGGAAATACAATAATAACCATTTTATTATTGCCTCTAGGGCATATTTCCAACAGTCTCCCACTTGCACTAGAGTCAATAATCTAGTTCACATCACTATGTGATTGTAATGAATCCAACACCCATGGGGTTTGTTCATATCTCGCTTGTGAGAGAGGTTATTAGTCAACGGGTCTGAACCTTTCAGATCCGTGTGTGCTT
Organism: Triticum aestivum; assembly: GCF_018294505.1. Classification (NCBI taxonomy): domain Eukaryota; kingdom Viridiplantae; phylum Streptophyta; class Magnoliopsida; order Poales; family Poaceae; genus Triticum; species Triticum aestivum. The sequence continues at coordinate 623,592,185 of NC_057799.1, read as the reverse complement.
TACAAATCTCTATGTCATCTTGTAGATGTACCTACCACGCCCTACTTGGAGCTATTCCAAATAACTGCTCTACTATACGAATCCGGTTTACTACTCAGAGTCATCTGGATTAGTGTCAAAGTTTGCATCGACGTAACCCTTTACGACGAACTCTTTTACCACCTCCATAATCGAGAAAATTCCTTAGTCCACTAGTTACTAAGGATAAGTTCGACCGTTGTCATGTGATCCATTCCTGGATCACTCTTGTACCCCTTGACTAATTCATGGCAAGGCACACTTCAGGTGCGGTACACAGCATAGCATACTGTAGAGCCTACGTCTAAAGCATAGGGGACGACCTTCGTCCTTTCTCTCTCTTCTGCCGTGGTCAGGTCTTGAGTCTTACTCAATACTCACACTTTGTAACACAGCCAAGAACTCCTTCTTTGCTGATCTATTTTGAACTCCTTCAAAATCCTGTCACGGTATGCATTTATTTGAAAGTACTATTAAGCGTTTTTGATCTATCCTTATAGATCTTGATGCTCAATGTTCAAGTAGCTTAATCCAGGTTTTCCATTGAAAAACACTTTTCAAATAACCCTGTTTGCTTTCCAGAAATTCTACATCATTTCTGATCAACAATATGTTAACAACATATACTCATCAAAAATTCTATAGTGCTCCCACTCACTTCTTTGGAAATACAAGTTTCTCATAAACTTTGTATAAACCCAAAATCTTTGATCATCTCATCAAAGCGTACATTCCAACTCCGAGATGCTTACTCCAGTCCTTAGAAGGATTGCTGGAGCTTTGCATACTTGTTAGCATCTTTTAGGATTGACAAAACCATCTGGTTGTATCACATACAACCTTTCCTCAAGAAAATCGTCGAGGAAACAATGTTTTGACATCCTATCTGCAAGATTTCATAAATAATGCAGTAACTGCTAATATAATTCCAACAGACTCTTAGCATCACTACGAGTGAGAAAGTCTCATCGCAGTCAACTCCTTGAACTTGTCGGAAAACATCTTAACGACAAGTCGAGCTTTCTTAATGGTGACACTTACCATCATTGTCCGTCTTCCTTTTAAAATCCATCTGCACCCAACAGCCTTACGACCATCAAGTAGCTCTTCCAAAGTCTATACTTTGTTTTTATACATGGATCCTTTCTCGGATTTTATGGCCTCGAGCCATTCGTCGGAATCTGGGCCCACCATCGTTTCTCCATAGCTCGTAGGTTCATTGTTGTCTAGCAACATGACTTCCAAGACCGGATTACGTACCACTGTGAAGTAGTACGCATCCTTCTCGTCCTACGAGGTTTGGTAGTGACTTGATCCAAAGTTTCATGATCACTATCATAAGCTTCCACTTCAATTGGTGTAGGTGCCACAGGAACAACTTCCTGTGCCCTGCTACACACTAGTTGAAGTCATGGTTCAATAACCTCATCAAGTCTCCACCATCCTCCCACTCAATTCTTTCGAGAGAAACTTTTCCTCGAGAAAGGACCCGTTTCTAGAAACAATCACCTTGCTTCCGGATCTGAAATAGGAGGTGTACCCACATGTTTTGGGTATTCTATGAAGATGCATTTATCCGCTTTGGGTTCGAGCTTATCAGCCTGAAACTTTTTCACATAAGCGTCGCAGCCCCAAACTTTTAAGAAACGACAGCTTAGGTTTCTCTAAACCATAGTTCATACGGTATCGTCTCAACAGAATTGCATGGTGCCCTATTTAAAGTGAATGCGGTTGTCTGTAATGCCTAACCCATAAACGATAGTGGTAACTCGATAAGAGACATCATGGTATGCACCATATCCAATAGGTTGCAGTTATGATGTTCGGACACACCATCACACTATGGTGTTCCAGGCGGTATTAGTTGTGAAACAATTTCCACAATGTCTTAATTGTGTGCCAAACTCGTAACTCAGATATCTCTATGATCATATCATAGACATTTTATCCTCTTGTCACGACGATCTTCAACTTCACTCTGAAATTACTTGAACCTTTCAATAATTCAGACTTGTGTTTCATCAAGTAAATATTCTTAGCATCTACTCAAATCATCTGTGAAGTAAGAACATAACGATATCCACTGCATGCCTCAGCACTCATTGGACTGCGCACATCAAAATGTATTACTTCCAACAAGTTGCTTTCTTGTTCCATCTTACTGAAAACGAGGCCTTTCAGTCATCTTGCCCATGTGGTATGATTTGCATGTCTCAAGTGATTCAAAATCAAGTGAGTCCAAACGATCCATCTGTATGGACTTTCTTCATGCATACTTACTAATAGACATGGTTCGCATGTCTCAATCTTTTCAAAAATGAGTGAGTCCAAAGATCCATCAACATGGAGCTTCTTCATGCGTTTTATACCAATATGACTCAAGTGGCAGTGCCACAAGTATGTGGTACTATCTTATATCTTTTGGCATGAACATGTGTATCACTACGATCGAGATTCAACAAACCATTCATTTTAAGTGCAAGACCATTGAAGGTATTATTCAAATTGACAGAGTAACCATTATTCTCCTTAAATGAATTACCGTATTGCGATAAACATAATCCAATCATGTCTATGCTCAACGCAAACACCAAATAACAATTATTTAGGTTTAACACCAATCTCGATGGTAGAGGGAGCGTGCGATGTTTGATCACATCAACCTTGGAAACACTTCCAACACATATCGTCATCTCACCTTTAGCTAGTCTCCGTTTATTCCGTAGCTTTTTATTTCGAGTTACCAACACTTAGCAACCGAACCGGTATCTAATACCCTGGTGCTACTAGGAGTACTAGTAAAGTACACATTAATATAATGTATATCCAATATACTTCTGTCGACCTTGCCTGCCTTCTCATCTACCAAGTATCTAGGGTAGTTCTGCTGCAGTGACCGTTCCCCTCATTACAGAAGCACTCAGTCTCGGGTTTGGGTTCAACCTTGGGTTTCTTCACTAGAGCAGCAACTGATTTGCCGTTTCATGAAGTATCCCTTCTTTCCCTTGCCCTTCTTGAAACTAGTGGTTTTACTAACCATCAACAATTGATGCTCCTACTTGATTTCTACTTTCGCGGTGTCAAACATCGCGAGTTGCTTAAGGATCATCATGTCTATCCCTGATATGTTATAGTTCATCACGAAGCTCTAATAGCTTGGTGGCAGTGACTATGGAGAACCATCACTATCTCATCTGGAAGATTAACTCCCACTCGATTCAAGCGATTGTAGTACTCAGACAATCTGAGCACATGCTCAACGATTGAGCTTTTCTCCCTTAGTTTGCAGGCTTAAGAAACTTGTCAGAGGTCTCATACCTCTTGACATGGGCACTAGTCTGAAATCCCAATTTCAGTCTTTGGAACATCTCACATGTTCTGCGACGTTTCAAAACGTCTTCGGCGCCTCAATTCTAAACCGTTAGCATTACGCACTGAACTATCACGTAGTCATCAAAACGTGTATGTCAGATGTTCGCAACATCCACAAACGACGCTCGAGGTTCAGCACACCGAGCGGTGCATTAAGGACATAAGCCTTCTGTGCAGCAATGAGGACAATCCTCAGTTTACGGACCCAGTCCGCATAATTGCTACTATCAACTTTCAACTAAATTTTCTCTAGGAACATATCTTAAACAGTAGAACTAAAGCGTAAGCTATGACATAATTTGCAAAGACCTTTTGACTATGTTCATGATAATTAAGTTCATCTAATTATTTAATGAACTCCCACTTAGATAGACATCCCTCTAGTCATCTAAGTGATACATGATCCGAGTCAACTAGGCCGTGTCCGATCATCACGTGAGACGGACTAGTCATCATCGGTGAACATCTCCATGTTGATCGTATCTACTATACGACTCATGTTCGACCTTTCAGTCTCTTGTGTTCCGAGGCCATGTCTGTACATGCTAGGCTCGTCAAGTCAACCTAAGTGTTTCGCATGTGTAAATCTGGCTTACACCCGTTGTATGCGAACGTTAGAATCTATCACACCCGATCATCACGTGGTGCTTCGAAACAACGAACCTTCGCAACGGTGCACAGTTAGGGGGAACACGTCTCTTGAAATTTTAGTGAGGGATCATCTTATTCATGCTACCGTCGTTATAAGCAAATAAGATGTAAACATGACAAACATCACATGCAGATCATAAAGTGACATGATATGGCCAATATCATCTCGCGCCTTTTGATCTCCATCTTCGAGGCGCGGCATGATCACCTTCGTCACCGGCATGACACCATGATCTCCATCATCATGATCTCCATCATCGTGTCTTCATGAAGTTGTCTCGCCAACTATTACTTCTACTACTATGGCTAACGGTTAACAATAAAGTAAAGTAATTACATGGCATTTTTCATTGACACGCAGGTCATACAATAAATTAAGACAACTCCTATGGCTCCTGCCGGTTGTCATACTCATCGACATGCAAGTCGTGATTCCTATTACAAGAACATGATCAATTTCATACATCACATATATCATTCATCACATCCTTTTGGCCATATCACATCACATAGCATACCCTGCAAAAACAAGTTAGACGTCCTCTAATTGTTGTTGCATGTTTTACGTGGCTGCTATGGGTTTCTAGCAAGAACGTTTCTTACCTACGCAAAAGCCACAACGGTGATATGCCAATTGCTATTTACCCTTCATAAGGACCCTCTTCATCGAATCCGATCCGACTAAAGTGGGAGAGACAGACACCCGCTAGCCACCTTATGCATCAAGTGCATGTCAGTCGGTGGAACCTGTCTCACGTAAGTGTACGTGTAAGGTCGGTCCGGGCCGCTTCATCCCACAATGCCGCCGAATCAAGATAAGACTAGTAACGGCAAGAAAATTGAACAAATCATCGCCCACAACTACTTTGTGTTCTACTCGTGCATAGAATCTACGCATAGACCTAGCTCATGATGCCACTGTTGGGGAACGTAGCAATAATTCAAAATTTTCCTACGTGTCACCAAGATCAATCTAGGAGATGCTAGCAACGAGAGAGAGGGAGTGCATCTTCATACCCTTGAAGATCGCTAAGCGGAAGCGTTACAAGAACGCGGTTGATGGAGTCGTACTCGCGGCGATTCAAATCGCGGAAGATCCGATCTAGCGCCGAACGGACGACGCCTCCGCGTTCAACACACGTACAGCCCGGGGACGTCTCCTCCTTCTTGATCCAGCAAGGGGAGAGGAGAAGTTGAGGGAGAACTCCAGCAGCACGACGGCATGGTGGCAATGGAGCTCGTGGTTCTCCGGCAGAGCTTCGCTAAGCACTACGGAGGAGGAGTTGGAGGAGGAGAGGGCTGCGCCTTGGGAAAGGTATGGCTGCCCTCCCACCCCTCCACTATATATAGGGGCAAGGGAGAGGGGGGCCGGGCCCCTCAGATCCCATCTGGTGGGAGGGGCGGCGGCCAGGGAGGGTGGCTTGCCCCCCAAGTCAAGGGGGGCGCCCCCTCCAGGGTTTCCCCCAACCCTAGGCGCATGGGCCCTAGGGGGAGGTTGGTGCCCAGCCCACTTAGGGGCTGGTTCCCTTCCACCTACAGCCCATAAGGCCCTCCGGGGCAGGTGGACCCTCCCGGTGGACCCCCGGAACCCCTTCGGTGGCCCCGGTACAATACCGGCATACCCCCGAACACTTCCGGTGATCGTATGATGACTTCCCATATATAAATCTTTACCTCCGGACCATTCCGGAACTCCTCGTGACGTCCGGGATCTCATCCGGGACTCCGAACAACCTTCGGTAACCACATACTAATTCCCATAACAACTCTAGCATCACCGAACCTTAAGTGTGTAGACCCTACGGGTTCGGGAACCATGCAGACATGACCGAGCGTTCTCCGGCCAATAACCAGCAACGGGATCTGGATACCCATGTTGGCTCCCACATGTTCCACGATGATCTCATCGGATGAACCACGATGTCGGGGATTCAACCAATCCCGTATACAATTCCCTTTGTCAATCGGTATGTTACTTGCCCGAGATTCGATCGTCGGTATCCCAATACCTCGTTCAATCTCGTTATCGGCAAGTCACTTTACTCGTTCCGTAACGCATGATCCCGTGGCTAACTCCTTAGTCACATTGAGCTCATTAGGATGATGCATTACCGAGTGGCCCAGAGATACCTCTCCGTCATACGGAGTGACAAATCCCAGTCTCGATTCGTGCCAACCCAACAGACACTTTCGGAGATACCTGTAGTGCACCTTTATAGCCACCCAGTTACGTTGTGACGTTTGGTACACCCAAAGCATTCCTACGGTATCCGGGAGTTGCACAATCTCATGGTCTAAGGAAACGATACTTGACATTAGAAAAGCTCTTAGCAAACGAACTACACGATTTTGTGCTATGCTTAGGATTGGGTCTTGTCCATCACATCATTCTCCTAATGATGTGATCCCGTTATAAATGACATCCAATGTCCATGGTCAGGAAACCATAACCATCTATTGATCAATGAGCTAGTCAACTAGAGGCTTACTAGGGACATGTTGTGGTCTATTTATTCACACATGTATTACGGTTTCCAGTTAATACAATTATAGCATGAACAATAGACCATCATCATGAACAAGGAAATACAATAATAACCATTTTATTATTGCCTCTAGGGCATATTTCCAACAGCACTGTGGAGAGATCCCTTGTAGACCGGACACTGTAGACACATCACTATAGTATGGTGATGTTCATACACTACTAGGGAAAAGCCTATACACAGAATCTTACCAGCAGCGCGCTTTAAAATAAGGCGCTACTAGCAGTAGCGCGCGCGCACAAACCTCGCTGCTGAAATAAATGTATCAGTAGCGCGCCCTCTCTAAGACAAGCTACTGTTAGAATTGCCACGACGCCGCTGCTAGGCTAGTTCTAGCAGCAGCGCGCTAATATGAAGAGCGCTACTGCTAGGGACCATAGCAGTAGCGCATTTACACAATAACCGCTACTGCTAAGTTTACTAAAAAAATTAGTCCCACCTCGCTTCGTGAAGAGAGCTTGTACCACCTTAAATATGTTACTTCTCAACTTTCACAACCACTTGGTCTTCATTGAACTCTATGTGTAGAATTTGTGGCCGCAATATTAGTCTTCACCAGTTCCTAAACTGGTGAGGACTCATATTGACAAATCAGATTGTACACAAAAAGATCATTGATGATCAATGTATTTTTGATGTCTATTTTTACATGCTGACACATAGCAGTAGCGCGCTCTTTGTAAAAGGCGCTACTGCTAGGTCGTTTAGCAGTAGCGCCTTTTGCTATAGCGCGCTACTGCTAAGCCATTCCATCTCCCCCACTCTCCGATCTATCTGATCCACTCACACTCACTCGATCTCCCCCTCAACCCCCCACGCCGGTCCTCCCCCGTCGCCCTCCTCCGATCAGGGCCGCCGCCACCTCCTCCTTCTCGCTGGACTCGGTACCGGCCTCCTCCTCCGTCCTCCCTCTAGTCGCCGCTGGCCGGCCCCTCCTCTCTCCGCCTTCCTCCTCCGTCCTCCCTCCACTCGCCACCGGCTGGCCCCTCCTCACTCCGTCTTCCTCCTTCGTCCTACTCTCTTCTCCCTCCTCGAGTCGCCCCTCCTTCTCCCTCCTCCCTCCTCCATCCACAACCCCTCCTCCCTGCTACATTTTGATTTAGTAGGCTAGTTGATTTAGTTGATTTAGAACATTTTGATTTAGTTGATTTAGTATGTAGTTGATTTAGTTGATTTAGAACATCTTGATTTAGTTGATTTAGTAGGCTAGTTGATTGATACGTCTCCAACGTATCTATAATTTTTGATTGCTCCATGCTATATTATCTTCTGTTTTGGACATTATTGGGCTTTATTATTCACTTCATATTATTTTTGGGACTAACCTATTAACCGGAGGCTCAGCCTAGAATTGCTGTTTTTTGCCTATTTCAGAGTTTCACAGAAAAAGAATATCAAACGGAGTCCAAACGGAATGAAACCTTCGGGAACGTGATTTTCGGAACGAACATGATCCAGAGGACTTGGACCCTACGTCAAGAAACAAAAGAGGAGGCCACGAGGTAGGGGGCGCGCCTACCCCCCCCCCCACCCAAGCGCGCCCTCCACCCTCGTGGGCCCCGTGTTGCTCCACTGACGTACTCATTCCTCCTATATATACCTACGTACCCCCAAACGATCAGATACGGAGCCAAAAACCTAATTCCACCGCCGCAACCTTCTGTACCCACGAGATCCCATCTTGGGGCCTGTTCCGGAGCTCCGCCGGAAGGGGCATCGATCACGGAGGGCTTCTACATCAACACCATAGCCTCTCCGATGATGTGTGAGTAGTTTACCACAGACCTTCGGGTCCATAGTTATTAGCTAGATGGCTTCTTCTCTCTTTTTGGATCTCAATACAATGTTCTCCCCTCTCTCGTGGAGATCTATTCGATGTAATCTTCTTTTGCGGTGTGTTTGTTGAGAACGATGAATTGTGGGTTTATGATCAAGTTTATCTATGAACAATATTTGAATCTTCTGAATTCTTTTATGTATGATTGGTTATCTTTGCAAGTCTCTTCGAATTATCAGTTTGGTTTGGCCTACTAGATTGGTTTTTCTTGCAATGGGAGAAGTGCTTAGCTTTGGGTTCAATCTTGCGGTGTCCTTTCCCAGTGACAGTAGGGGCAGCAAGGCACGTATTGTATTGTTGCCAGCGAGGATAACAAGATGGGGTTTTTATCATATTGCATGAATTAATCCTTCTACATCATGTCATTTTGCTTAAGGCGTTACTCTGTTCTTATGAACTTAATACTCTAGATGCATGCTGGATAGCGGTCGATGTGTGGAGTAATAGTAGTAGATGCAGGCAGGAGTCGGTCTACTTGTCTCGGACGTGATGCCTATATACATGATCATACCTAGATATTCTCATAACTATGCTCAATTCTGTCAATTGCTCAACAATAATTTGTTCACCCACCGTAAATACTTATGCTCTTGAGAGAAGCCACTAGTGAAACCTATGGCCCCCGGGTCTATTTTTCATCATATTAATCTTTCAATACTTAGTTATTTTCATTGCTTTCTATTTTACTTTGCATCTTTATCATAAAAATACCAAAAATATTATCCTATCATATCTATCAGATCTCACTCTCGTAAGTGACCGTGTAGGGATTGACAACCCCTTATCGCGTTGGTTGCGAGGATTTATTTGTTTTGTGTAGGTGCAAGGGACTCGCGTGTAGCCTCCTACTAGATTGATACCTTGGTTCTCAAAAACTGAGGGAAATACTTACGCTACTTTGCTGCATCACCCTTTCCTCTTCAAGGGAAAACCAACGCAGTGCTCAAGAGATAGCATTGATTTAGTTGATTTAGAACATTTTGATTTAGTTGATTTAGTATGCACCATTTTATTGTTATTTTTTTCTGTACATGGATAGGTAGATGCTTTTGTTTTTTTTGTAGTAAGTTATTTTTTGGCAAAATGTAGGTGCCAATTTAGTTAAATTTGCCACTTGTTTTTTTAATCAATTATCTTAGGCAATAGGGGCCAAATGAGATGAAATGTCTTGGTAGGTGGTACCCTTATTTGGTAGATATTTGTGAAAAGTTTTTTCGGCAATAGGTGCCACCGAAATGTTTTGTCCATAAAATTGCTTCTCGCGGAAGAACCAAAAATATCACATGCTACTGTTTTTCTTTCCTGTGAAGTGAATTGTTAATCCTTTGCTCATATTGCTTTAGGAAAATGGCGCCACCACCACCACCACTATGTCGACTGTGCAAGTCAAGGTGCGCCAGCAGCCTTGCAACTGGCAAGCTGTTCGGCATCTACTTCCAGCCGAGTTTTCGTCATGTGGCGGTAAGAAATTAGATGAAATGTAACAACTATTTTATTTTTAGTGTTGGCATTACTGCATTGTGTCATTTTGCTTTTTTTACATAGATCGTCCCATGCAATGTGAGGTTGAAATTCAACAAGCTGACAGGAGACACTGTGACATTTGAGGCTCCTGGGGGGCCGTAACCTATGGAGGTCGAGAAAGGACGCAATGTGTTGCAGATTGGAGGAGATGGATGGGCCCGTTTCCTTGCCCACATGCGTCTTACTGGTGGTGAGTTGATCAGCTTCTCCTTCAGAGCAGAAAGACCCAAGCTGGTTGTCATTTATCTCAACCTGGTGGAAGATGACGAAGATGATGAAGATAATGAGGACCCACTCGATGAAGATGATGAGAACCCACTTCATGAAGCCATCATAGCTCAAAGAATGAGGCTGAGCGAGGAGGAGGTGTGCAACCTAAGGGACATAATTCCGCCACGTGATGACTTTGTCGGGGTGCCATTCGTGACCCGCCTGACAAGTACCATGGTCGATCGGCATGAAATGGTATGTTATACGTACTGCCTGTAGTAATTTGATGATATATATATATATATATATATATATATATATATATATATATATATATATATATATATATATATGCTTTATTGTTACACTTACAAATGCAAATTATTCGATGATATGCTTAGTCTAGAGTCCAATGATATGCTTTGTGGAATCTAGTCGATGATATGCTTTAGTGTAGAGTCTGATCACATGCTCTTATTAGTGTAGAATCCTAGGAACTATTAATATTGTAGATAATCCATATATACTTATTAGTAGAATTCATGATTAGTTAGTACAAATGCGTAGTACTGTGTCTTTTGATAGTGTAGAAATCTAGACTTAATAGAAATATATTTGCAAGAGTATGTGTGAGGCTATTTATTAATTGATATGTTTTTCTTATTCAGAAATTGCCAAAGAACCTATCTGTGAGTTGTGGTATCGAGCCTGATGAAGAAGGCTCAGCTGGACTACGCCTTACCACAAGGGGCTCCGTCACCACCTGTACTTACCGCATGGACACAGACAGTCGCACACACTTAAACTCGGTTAGGTGGAAGAGATTCCTCGTTGGCAAGAATCTTCGTGTTGGACAGGTCATCCTAATTATTATCAGGAACACCCACCTCTCAGGCTTGAGGATGATGATCGTCGTCGATATCATCTAGAACTACATATGTGTGTGTGGCTATATCATCTAGAACTACATATGATAATCGTCGTCGATATCATGTAGAATGATGGTCGTCGATATTATCTAGAACTACATATGATAATCGTCGTCGATATCACCTTGTACTGCTTGAGGATGCATGTTGAGTATATATGAAATTATTATCTAGTACTCCCTCCGTTCCAAATTACTCGTCGTGGTTTTAGTTCAAATTTGAACTAAAACCACGACGAGTAATTTGGAACCGAGGGAGTACTACCTAGTACCTATAATGCTTTATGAAATTGATATCTAGTAGTACCTAGTATCTGAAAATTGCTGTTTATTGAAGCTGAAACGGGGTAGGAAGCCGGGGGGAAACGATGAAAGATATAGCAGTAGCGCGGGGCCAAGAAATCGCTACAGCTAATTAATAGTAGCGCGTTCCGGAAACGCGCTGCTGATATAGTCCATAGTAGTAGCGCGGGTACAGACCGCGCTACTACTAACAGTTAGCTGTAGCGCCTTATTGGTAGCGCGGCTGCCCGCGCTGCTGATAGCCTCAAAACCCGCGCTACTACTAAGGTTTTCCCTAGTAGTGATATTGATCTGTCCATCGATTCTCGATTGGACAATCTAGAGATGGGGGCATGTTGCGGGACTGTTCAATGGTGACATGTCCACGGCATGTCACTTGACCTCAGTCCGCAGAGAGACCATCCACATGCGCACTGGGAGGTGGGGAAGATTCTGCAGCAAAGGCTAAGATACTAGCTGTGCGTGCAACCAGGTACAAAGCTTTATTTGTCTATGGAGAGCAAATTAATACAATATTGAAACTAAGCCTAGATGGAAATCGGTGAAGTACCAGCCACCGTATCTTGACGTCACAAAGACAAGGAGAAAAGTTCTCCGGTAGCAACCCCTTCAAGTAGGGAACAACATTGAAACGTCATCGTTGTCGGATTCAACCATTAAAGGCCGGATCATCGGTTTTCACCTTAAAGATCAGGTCTGAGCAATGCTTTCAACGAGGTAACACACAAAATATAGTAGGGCATTTTGGCCACCGAGCTCCATGGAACCCTTTATTTTGAAAAATTCAAAATTCATAAATTTTAGTTTTAAAAAATCTGAAAAAAATACACATGTATGCAAGGATGTAAAGTGTATGTGTGAAAATATTCAGGATGAAATACCTTGAATTGCGAGCTGCACAAAAAAAATCATGAACTTTAAAGATGAACAATACATATGCTAAAAAGCCCCAGATTTGTCTTTTTTGTGTAGCTCACATTTTATAATATTTCGACCTAAAAATTTGCACACATGTACATTATGTATCTAGATATATGTGTATTTATTTTCAGAATTTTTTGAAACTAAAAAGTTTGAATTTTAAAGTTTTCAAATAAAGACCTCCATGAAGCTCGGTCTCCGTTTGGCCTTTTCGCACAAAACACCGCTATTGCGAGATATAACAAACTAAGGTCAGATATAGGATTTTCACCCTGAAGCTCGAGACGGGCTACTCAAGTATAGCATCACCAAATCAAAATCATCATGGGTTACCGCCGCGGCTTTTCACTATCCCATCAGATACAAGCGTAGCATGGTCATATGTAAAGATGTCACAAAAGCAGGGGGTCGAGCTGGGACAAGAGCCAATCGGCACCGAATGCTCTGGTGAAGGTCGTCGCTATTGACGGAAGGAAAGTCGGCGGCACTGTCAAAATTCCCAAATTTCCGGACGCTCCAGCAGTCCACTCCAGTGCCGTCCTCTTACTTTGCCTTCCTCAAATGTGGCAAGCCCTATGGCAGCCCCATGTCGCCCTCGCTCAAGCAGCCGATGGCGAATCTGATTCACCGCCGTGATCTAGCCGGCTCTGTTGGAATAAGCCACGGCATGTGTGGTCGGGCGCGTCGGGTGCGTGCGGGACGGGCGGGACACACTTGTGCTGTCGGGCTCGTCGGGTTCGTCGGGCGTGTCGATGGCGCGCGGGACGCAGCGACGACGTGGCGTAGGTGTGCGTGCGTGTGTGACGTGGTGGTGTGAGTTAGCTAGCTAGACGGGCATGCATGCATGTATTAGTTGCTGTTTAGTAGTTTGGCTGTTAGCAGCGGCGGCCGCGTCGTGCGCGAAGACCGAGTGGATCGCCTGCATGTAGCTGGGCATGTTCGTGGGTGCGTAAGAAGCGTAGGCGTTGCGTTGCTGCTGGGCTACAAAGCCAGCCGGTTTGTACGTGTTTGAAGTGAGCTGGTATCGTGAGAAGAAAAGAACACACGCCGGGGCGTTGGTCACTAAAAGTGCTCCTTCTTCTACCTGCATCCATGCGGGTGAGAGAGCGGTTCTAACAGGCTCGACCAGTGGTCACATGCATGCTAACGAGGCGGCGCCGTTTCGGAGGTGGAGGTTGGCTGTAACTGTAAGTTGCGGCCGTAGCCGTGGTCCTTGCTACCTGACGACGAAGGCTGTCCGGAAAGACAGACGAGGGGAAGTGAAGCGGCAGTGGTTCGTTCCAGGCAGCATGCAGCCGTGCCGGACTGAGGGTGCGTCGTCGGAGGCGGCCGCTCCAGCGCGCGGTGGAGAGAAAATAAAGCCTACGGCCTTGAGACTCCTATTCATCCACGGCGGGTCGACTCAGCACGAGTTAGATTCCGACTCCAATTCCAGCTCCGTTGGCCCTCCTTCCTCATCTATATTCATTGGATCCATGGTCGACGGAGAGACCGGCAGCCAGACATGTTTCGTCCGGCATTGGGCGCCGTGGGGAGAATCCTGCTGCGCAGCCAGGCCGCGGCGGCTAGGTCGCTGTCGAGGCCGGCCGGAGCTAGCAGGCTCCTGAGACACCTACACGTACGTACGCCCTCTCGTCTAATTCGCTCTCGCTGATCGTGCGTTTGTTGGTCTGTTGGATGAAATTGAATCCCGTCTTCTTCTTCTTTTTTGTGTGTGTTCATCATCGAATTGCAGTCTCAGCAGGCGCACCTCGGGGATGGTGCAGCAGCTACTGCTGGCCACCGCTTTGGCTTTTCTCGCAGCAGCTCCCTCAAACCCCATGCTACGGCAATAGCTGGATGGTCTACCGCTGGTGCTGCATTTTGGTACATGAAGAGCCTCCCCTCGGAGATCAACTGGCTCAAAGCTAATGTTGTCCCGTAGGATCACTGGGTCGCTGAGGTTGACTGGGTCGAGGCTGGTGCTGTCTCCCCCGTTGTGAGGAAACAAAACGGTTGTGGTGAGTGTCCTGAGCTTAGCCACGTACGCAGCCTAACGGATAATACAGTAGTAATAGTACAAATGTAGTGTTAATTTTAGGCAAGTGGTGAGCAAATTTCAAACAAATTGATGAGCTTCATAGGACCAAGCGGGCTGCCGCTTGTTTAAGCTCCGATCGTAGTTTATTTCTAGAACGCGCACAACTAACATGCATAGTTATCGTATACTCCCTTCGCTCAAAATAAGTGTCTTTGATTTAGTACAACAAACTCCCTCCGTCTCAAAGTAAGTCTCTTTGATTTAGTACAATTTTAGCGCATCCATCCCTTCACGCTACAGCTTGCACCAACTCTACTAACTCGTGCATTTGTCTCAGGCAGCTGTTGGGCGATGGCTGCTGCAGCCTCAGTCGAAGCTGCGCATTACCTGAATACCTTCCACTCAGTGTCATTGTCTGTACAAGAGCTCATTGACTGTGACACAAAGAGCTCTGGGTGTAATGGCGGCCAAGCAAAAAAGGCCTTCAGGTATATGCAAGACAACGGAGTCTCGAGCGAATCCTCCTACCCGTACAAGGCTCGGGGGAGTAAATTGGGTTGCGAGCGAAACAAAACAGCAACAGCAGTAAGAATATCAGGGTTTCGATTTGTCAATCCAACCGAGGATGCCCTAGAGAAAGCAGTGGCTAAGCAGCCCGTGGTTGTCTCTTTGCAATGTCCCGATGATATGGATAGGTACTACAAAGAAGGCATCTTGGATTATAAAGTTGTCAAGCCAGCCACGTTGCATTCTGTGCTCATTGTTGGTTACGGCACCGACTCCAATGGCGTAAAATATTGGCGATTCAAAAACTCATGGGGACCAGACTGGGGCGAGGGCGGGTTTGGGAGGATCCGCAGGCACGTTGGCTACAAGGGAGGTGTGTTGGGTATTTTCATGCGGCAAGGAGTATATCCAGTGGTTGAGAACTGATTGATCTTGCATGTTGTATCTTTTATTTGTCAAATTGTATTCCCAACCCAGTTTCATTGTTAGAATACACATTGGGTTTAAAGATAGAGATAAGGATGTAGGGATCAATTATGTTTAAACCCTGTATTACGTGTCTTGTACTTCAGACAGCTGCCCCTTATCTACTATACAGATAAGAGAGCGATCCCCACTACTTTGATTTATTTTTAATATACAACTATGACACCTCGTCATGCAACCATGCATGCATGGAAATGGGTCACCTCAATATACTACAATCATACATGGAAAAAAGATCCACCATAACATGCATCTGTGCACGTGAAAACTCTTGCACTCCTTGTATTCCGCAAATATTTTACGTCTCTACAATTATCAAATATTCATGCTCCAACTCCATTGGTATGCATAAGAGAGTGATCTTCACTACCAGCGGCGTAGACAGGCCCCAGGCCTGGGGCGTGAGGGCTTGCTGCTTCGTTGATTGTAGCATTTTACCGTGGCTACAGTGCTACAGTACGGTACAGTAGAAGAAGGCTGCCTGGGTCGGCCTAGGACGTGGTCAATTCCTGGCGCCGCCACTGTTCACTACCACTGGCGTAGGGTAGTGGAGGCGAAACTGGGTGGCGACCCCCCCCCCCCCCCCCCCCCCCCCTTCCAAAATCGCGAAAAACAAAATTACTAGGCATAGTCATCAGTTTAGTCCAGCTCATTAACAGATAAAGCCCACCTATATGTACGGTCGTGGACTACTGTCGCCTGTTCGCACACTGGTCGGCCTCCAGCCTTCAACCCCAACTCCCCGTGCCTCCACTCCTCCGGTCGGTCTCCAATTTTCCATGGCCATGGAGACCTGCCGTCTGCCGACCAGATTTGAGCAACCAATACCGCCGACCTAGAACTCCTATGTTCTTTTGACCTCTCCTTAATCCCTTTCTCAGTTGGATCCTCACGCCATCGACGCCCTCAAGCCGAACACCCACGCCCGACGCACTTGACCTGCTCCTGCATTGTTCGTCATCGCTTTGATTGGAACCGCACGCCCACACCATCACGCCACCGACACCCACGCGCTACGCCGTTGGTTACTGGTTAGTGCAGTAATGCCTTAGACTTGGTAATATAGACTTGCGGACTTCTCAGTACTATAGTGCAGTTGAACATCCATCAGCCACTGATGCATATTGTGAACGAGACAGATCTATATATGTGTTTTTTCAAACTAGACAGAAATATTATCATGACACGGTCCTCTAATTGTCCCATATATCTGTTTGATGTCTTTAAGTAGCTTTTTCATACATATCGTGTGTTTTTATATAGAATTGGCCCCTTCTTATGCTTTGGTCACGCTTCGCCACTGTTCACTACTTTAATTTATCTCAGCATGTAACTATGTCACCTCATCATGCAATCATCCATGGGAAAGGGCCACCTCAATATATTACCATGCATGAGAGAAGATCTACCATAACCTATGCATCGGTGCATGTGAAAGCTCTTACACTCCTTATATTCCATAAATATTTTATGTCTCTACAATAATCAAATATTCATGTTCCAACTCCATCAAAGTATATAGTAATCAATTCCTGCAACAATGTATGTGTTGGAAATATGCCCTAGAGGCAATAATAAATGGTTATTATTATATTTCTGTGTTCATGATAATAGTCTTTTATTCATGCTATAATTGTATTGTCCGGAAATCGTAATACATGTGTGAATACATAGACCACAACCTGTCCCTAGTAAGCCTCTAGTTGACTAGCTCGTTGATCAACAGATAGTCATGGTTTCCTGACTATGGACATAGGATGTCATTGATAACGGGATCACATCATTAGGAGAATGATGTGATGGACAAGACCCAACTTAAGCATAGCATAAAAGATCGTGTAGTTTCGTTTGCTAGAGCTTTTCCAATGTCAAGTATCTTTTCCTTAGACCATGAGATCGTGCAACTCCCGGATACCGTAGGAGTGCTTTGGGTGTGCCAAACGTCACAACGTAACTGGGTGACTATAAAGGTGCATTACGGGTATCTCCGAAAGTGTCTGTTGGGTTGGCACGGATCGAGACTGGGATTTGTCACTCCGTGTAAACGGAGAGGTATCTCTGGGCCCACTCGGTAATGCATCATCATAATGAGCTCAATGTGACTAAGGCGTTAGTCACGGGATCATGCATTGCGGTACGAGTAAAGAGACTTGCCGTAACGAGATTGAACAAGGTATTGGGATACCGACGATCGAATCTCGGGCAAGTAACACACCGATTGACAAAGGGAATTGCATACGGATTGATTGAATCCTCGACACCGTGGTTCACCCGATGATATCATCGTGGAACATGTGGGAGCCAACATGGGTATCCAGATCCCGCTGTTGATTATTGACCGGAGAGGCGTCTCGGTCATGTCTGCATGTCTCCCGAACCCGTAGGGTCTACACACTTAAGGTCCGGTGACGCTAGGGTTGTAGAGATATATGTATGCGGAAACCCGAAAGTTGTTCGGAGTCCCGGATGAGATCCCGGACGTCACGAGAGGTTCCGGAATGGTCCGGAGGTGAAGAATTATATATAGGAAGTCCAGTTTTGGCCACCGGGAAAGTTTCGGGGGTTATCGGTATTGTACCGGGACCACCGGAAGGGTCCCGGGGTCCACCGGGTGGGGCCACCTGTCCCGGAGGGCCCCGTGGGCTGAAAGTGGAGGAGAACCAGCCCCTAATGGGCTGGGGCGCCACTTTGGGCCTCCCCCCCATGCGCCTAGGGTTGGGAACCCTAGGGGGGGAGTTTCCCCTTGCCTTGGGGGGCAAGGCAACCCCTTCCCCCTTGGCCGCCGCCCCCCCCCCCCCTTGGAGATCCCATCTCCAAGGGCTGCGCACCCCCCTTGGGGGCCTATATAAAGGGGGGGGGGAGGGAGGGCAGCACACGACAGCCTTTGGCGCCTCCCTCCTCCCCTGCAACACCTCTCTCTCTCGCGCAGAAGCTCGGCGAAGCCCTGCCAGGAGAGCCGCTACATCCACCACCACGCCGTCGTGCTGTTGGATCTCCATCAACCTCTCCTTCCCCCTTGCTGGATCAAGAAAGGAGGAGACGTCGCTGCACCGTACGTGTGTTGAACGCGGAGGTGCCGTCCGTTCGGCACTCGGTCATCGGTGATTTGGATCACGGCGAGTACGACTCCGTCATCCACGTTCATTGGAACGCTTCCGCTCGCGATCTACAACGGTATGTAGATGCACTCCCTTCCCTCGTTGCTAGTAGACTCCATAGATGCATCTTGGTGAGCGTAGGAAAATTTTAAAATTATGCTACGATTCCCAACAGTGGCATCATGAGCCAGGCCTATGCGTAGTTACTATGCACGAGTAGAACACAAAGAAGTTGTGGGCGTTGATGTTGCCAATTCTTCTTGCCGCTACTAGTCGTTTCTTGTTTCGGCGGCATTGTAGGATGAAGCGGCCCGGACCGACCTTACACGTACGCTTACGTGAGACAGGTTCCACCGACTGACATGCACTAGTTGCATAAGGTGGCTAGCGGGTGTCTGTCTCTCCTACTTTAGTCAGAACGGATTCGATGAAAAGGGTCCTTATGAAGGGTAAATAGAAATTGGCAAATCACGTTGTGGTCATACGTAGGTAAGAAATCGTTCTTGCTAGAAACCTACAAACCACGTAAAAACTTGCAACAACAATTAGAAGGACGTCTAACTTGTTTTTGCAGCAAGTGATATATGTGATATGATATGGCCAGAAGATGTGATGAATGATATATGTGATGTATGAGATTGATCATATTCTTGTAATAGGAATCACGACTTGCATGTCGATGAGTATGACAACCGGCAGGAGCCATAGGAGTTGTCTTTATTATTTTGCATGACCTGCGTGTCATTGAATAACGCCATGTAATTTACTTTACTTTGTTGCTAAACGGTTAGCCATAGAAGTAATCGTTGGCGTGACAACTTCATGAAGACACAATGATGGAGATCATGATGATGGAGATCATGGTGTCATGCCGGTGACGAAGATGATCATGGTGCCCCGAAGATGGAGATCAAAGGAGCATGATGATATTGGCCATATCATGTCACTATTTGATTGCATGTGATGTTTATCATGTTTTTGCATCTTATTTGCTTAGTACGACGGTAGCAAGTAGGATGATCCCTTATAATAATTTCAAGAAAGTGTTCACCCTAACTGTGCACCGTTGCGAAGGTTCGTCGTTTCGAAGCACCACGTGATGATCGGGTGTGATAGATTCTTACGTTCGCATACAACGGGTGTTGACGAGCCTTGCATGTACAGACATGGCCTCGGAACACACGCAATACACTTAGGTTGACTTGACGAGCCTAGCATGTACAGACATGGCCTCGGAACACGGAGGACCGAAAGGTCGAGCATGAGTCGTATAGAAGATACGATCAACATGGAGATGTTCACCGATCTTGACTAGTCCGTCTCACGTGATGATCGGACACGGCCTAGTTGAGCTCGGATCATGTTTCACTTAGATGACTAGAGGGATGTCTGTCTGAGTGGGAGTTCATTAAATAATTTGATTATATGAACTTAATTATCATGAACTTAGTCTAAAATCTCTACATTATGTATTGTAGATCAAATGGCCCACGTTGTCCTCAATTTCAACGCGTTCCTAGAGAAAACCAAGCTGAAAGATGATGGCAGCAACTATACGGACTGGGTCCGGAACCTGAGGCTCATCCTCATAGTTGCCAAGAAAGATTATGTCTTAGAAGCACCGCTAGGTGAAGCACCAATCCCTGAGAACCAAGACGTTATGAACGCTTGGCAGCAGCGTGCTGATGATTACTCCCTCGTTCAGTGCGGCATGCTTTACAGCTTAGAACCGGGTCTCCAAAAGCGTTTTGAGAAACATGGAGCATACGAGATGTTCGAGGAGCTGAAACTGGTTTTTCAAGCTCATGCCCGGGTCGAGAGATATGATGTCTCCGACAAGTTCTTCAGCTGTAAAATGGAGGAGAACAGTTCTGTTAGTGAGCACATACTCAGAATGTCTGGGTTGCACAACCGCTTGTCTCAGCTGGGAGTTAATCTCCCGGATGACGCGGTCATTGACAGAATCCTCCAGTCGCTTCCACCAAGCTACAAGAGCTTTGTGATGAACTACAATATGCAGGGGATGGAAAAGACCATTCCCGAGGTATATTCAATGCTAAAATCAGCGGAAGGGGAGATCAAAAAGGAACATCAAGTGTTGATGGTGAATAAAACCACTAAGTTCAAGAAGGGCAAGGGTAAGAAGAACTTCAAGAAGGACGGCAAGGGAATTGCCGCGCCCGGTAAGCCGGTTACCGGGAAGAAGTCAAAGAATGGACCCAAGCCCGAGACTGAGTGCTTTTATTGCAAGGGAAGTGGTCACTGGAAGCGGAACTGCCCCAAATATTTAGCGGACAAGAAGAAGGCCGGCAACACCCAAGGTATATGTGATATACAAGTAATTGATGTGTACCTTACCAGTACTCGTAGTAGCTCCTGGGTATTTGATACCGGTGCGGTTGCTCATATTTGTAACTCAAATCAGGAACTACGGAATAAACGGAGACTGGCAAAAGACGAGGTGACGATGCGCGTCGGGAATGGTTCCAAGGTCGATGTGATCGCCGTCGGCACGCTACCTCTGCATCTACCCACGGGATTAGTTATAAACCTCAATAATTGTTATTTAGTGCCAGCTTTGAGCATGAACATTGTATCTGGATCTCGTTTAATTCGAGATGGCTACTCATTTAAATCTGAGAATAATGGTTGTTCTATTTATTTGAGAGATATGTTTTATGGTCATGCCCCGCTGGTCAATGGTTTATTTTGATGAATCTCGAACGTGATGCTACACATGTTCATAGTGTGAATACCAAAAGATGTAAAGTTGATAACGATAGTCCCACATACTTGTGGCACTGCCGCCTTGGTCACATTGGTGTCAAGCGCATGAAGAAGCTCCATGCAGATGGACTTTTGGAGTCTCTTGATTACGAATCATTTGACACGTGCGAACCATGCCTCATGGGTAAGATGACCAAGACTCCGTTCTCCGGAACAATGGAGCGAGCAACCAACTTATTGGAAATCATACATACCGATGTGTGCGGTCCAATGAGTGTTGAGGCTCGCGGAGGATATCGTTATGTTCTCACTCTCACTGATGATTTAAGTAGATATGGGTATGTCTACCTAATGAAACACAAGTCTGAAACCTTTGAAAAGTTCAAGGAATTTCAGAGTGAGGTTGAGAATCAACGTGACAGGAAAATAAAATTCTTACGATCAGATCGTGGTGGAGAATATTTAAGTCACGAATTTGGTACACACTTAAGGAAATGTGGAATAGTTTCACAACTCACGCCGCCTGGAACACCTCAGAGAAATGGTGTGTCCGAACGTCGTAATCGCACTCTATTGGATATGGTGCGATCTATGATGTCTCTTACCGATTTACCGCTCTCATTTTGGGGTTATGCTTTAGAGACTGCCGCATTCACTTTAAATAGGGCACCGTCTAAATCCGTTGAGACGACACCGTATGAATTATGGTTTGGGAAGAAACCTAAGCTGTCGTTTCTAAAAGTTTGGGGATGCGATGCTTATGTCAAGAAACTTCAACCTGAAAAGCTCGAACCCAAATCGGAAAAATGCGTCTTCATAGGATACCCTAAGGAAACTATTGGGTACACCTTCTACCTCAGATCCGAAGGCAAGATCTTCGTTGCCAAGAACGGGTCCTTTCTAGAGAAGGAGTTTCTCTCGAAAGAATTGAGTGGGAGGAAAGTGGAACTTGATGAGGTGATAGTCACCCCTTCCGAGTCGGAAAATAGCGCAGCGCGGGAAAATGTTCCTGTGGTGCCTACACCGACGGGGGAGGAAGTTAATGATGATGATCATGAAGCTTCGGATCAAGTTGCCACTGAACTTCGTAGGTCCACAAGGACACGTTCCGCACCAGAGTGGTACGGCAACCCTGTCCTGGAAATCATGTTGTTAGACAACGGTGAACCTTCGAACTATGAAGAAGCGATGGCGGGCCCGGATTCCGACAAATGGCTAGAAGCCATGAAATCCGAGATAGAATCCATGTATGAAAACAAAGTATGGACTTTGACTGACTTGCCCGATGAGCGGCGAGCCATAGAAAACAAATGGATCTTTAAGAAGAAGACGGACGCAGATGGTAATGTGACCATCTACAAAGCTCGACTTGTCGCTAAGGGTTATCGACAAGTTCAAGGGGTTGACTACGATGAGACTTTCTCACCCGTAGCGAAGCTGAAGTCCGTCCGAATCATGTTAGCAATTGCCGCATACTATGATTATGAGATATGGCAGATGGACGTCAAAACGGCATTCCTTAACGGCTTCCTTAAGGAAGAGTTGTATATGATGCAGCCGGAAGGTTTTGTCGATCCTAAGAATGCTAACAAAGTATGCAAGCTCCAGCGCTCAATCTATGGGCTGGTGCAAGCATCTCGGAGTTGGAACATTCGCTTTGATGAGATGATCAAAGCGTTTGGGTTTACACAGACTTATGGAGAAGCCTGTGTTTACAAGAAAGTGAGTGGGAGCTCTGTAGCATTTCTCATATTATATGTGGATGACATATTATTGATGGGAAATGATATAGAATTCTTGGAAAGTATAAAGGCCTATTTGAATAAATGTTTTTCAATGAAGGACCTTGGAGAAGCTGCTTATATATTAGGCATCAAGATCTATAGAGATAGATCAAGACGCCTCATTGGTCTTTCACAGAGTACATACCTTGACAAGATATTGAAGAAGTTCAGTATGGATCAGTCCAAGAAGGGGTTCTTGCCTGTATTGCAAGGTGTGCAATTGAGCACGGCTCAATGCCCGACCACGGCAGAAGATATAGAAGAGATGAGTGTCATCCCCTATGCCTCGGCCATAGGGTCTATTATGTATGCCATGCTGTGTACCAGACCTGATGTAAACCTTGCCGTAAGTTTGGTAGGAAGGTACCAAAGTAATCCCGGCAAGGAACACTGGACAGCGGTCAAGAATATCCTGAAGTACCTGAAGAGGACTAAGGATATGTTTCTCGTCTATGGAGGTGACGAAGAGCTCGTCGTAAAGGGTTACGTCGACGCTAGCTTCGACACAGATCCGGATGACTCGAAGTCACAGACCGGATACGTGTATATTTTGAATAGAGGAGCAGTAAGCTGGTGCAGTTGCAAGCAAAGCGTCGTGGCGGGATCTACATGTGAAGCGGAATACATGGCAGCCTCGGAGGCAGCACAGGAAGCAGTCTGGATGAAGGAGTTCATTACCGACCTAGGGGTGATTCCCAATGCGTCGGGCCCAATGACTCTCTTATGTGACAACACTGGAGCTATTGCCCTTGCGAAGGAGCCCAGGTTTCACAGGAAGACCAGGCATATCAAGCGTCGCTTCAACTCCATTCGTGAAAGTGTTCAAAATGGAGACATAGATATTTGTAAAGTACACACGGACCTGAATGTAGCAGATCCGTTGACTAAACCTCTCCCTAGGGCAAAACATGATCAACACCAGGACGCAATGGGTGTTCGATTCATCACAATGTAACTAGATTATTGACTCTAGTGCAAGTGGGAGACTGTTGGAAATATGCCCTAGAGGCAATAATAAATGGTTATTATTATATTTCTGTGTTCATGATAATAGTCTTTTATTCATGCTATAATTGTATTGTCCGGAAATCGTAATACATGTGTGAATACATAGACCACAACCTGTCCCTAGTAAGCCTCTAGTTGACTAGCTCGTTGATCAACAGATAGTCATGGTTTCCTGACTATGGACATAGGATGTCATTGATAACGGGATCACATCATTAGGAGAATGATGTGATGGACAAGACCCAACTTAAGCATAGCATAAAAGATCGTGTAGTTTCGTTTGCTAGAGCTTTTCCAATGTCAAGTATCTTTTCCTTAGACCATGAGATCGTGCAACTCCCGGATACCGTAGGAGTGCTTTGGGTGTGCCAAACGTCACAACGTAACTGGGTGACTATAAAGGTGCATTACGGGTATCTCCGAAAGTGTCTGTTGGGTTGGCACGGATCGAGACTGGGATTTGTCACTCCGTGTAAACGGAGAGGTATCTCTGGGCCCACTCGGTAATGCATCATCATAATGAGCTCAATGTGACTAAGGCGTTAGTCACGGGATCATGCATTGCGGTACGAGTAAAGAGACTTGCCGGTAACGAGATTGAACAAGGTATTGGGATACCGACGATCGAATCTCGGGCAAGTAACATACCGATTGACAAAGGGAATTGCATACGGATTGATTGAATCCTCGACACCGTGGTTCACCCGATGATATCATCGTGGAACATGTGGGAGCCAACATGGGTATCCAGATCCCGCTGTTGGTTATTGACCGGAGAGGCGTCTCGGTCATGTCTGCATGTCTCCCGAACCCGTAGGGTCTACACACTTAAGGTCCGGTGACGCTAGGGTTGTAGAGATATATGTATGCGGAAACCCGAAAGTTGTTCGGAGTCCCGGATGAGATCCCGGACGTCACGAGAGGTTCCGGAATGGTCCGGAGGTGAAGAATTATATATAGGAAGTCCAGTTTTGGCCACCGGGAAAGTTTCGGGGGTTATCGGTATTGTACCGGGACCACCGGAAGGGTCCCGGGGTCCACCGGGTGGGGCCACCTGTCCCGGAGGGCCCCGTGGGCTGAAAGTGGAGGGGAACCAGCCCCTAATGGGCTGGGGCGCCACTTTGGGCCTCCCCCCCATGCGCCTAGGGTTGGGAACCCTAGGGGGGGAGTTTCCCCTTGCCTTGGGGGGCAAGGCAACCCCTTCCCCCTTGGCCGCCGCCCCCCCCCCCCTTGGAGATCCCATCTCCAAGGGCTGCGCACCCCCCTTGGGGGCCTATATAAAGGGGGGGGAGGGAGGGCAGCACACGACAGCCTTTGGCGCCTCCCTCCTCCCCTGCAACACCTCTCTCTCTCGCGCAGAAGCTCGGCGAAGCCCTGCCAGGAGAGCCGCTACATCCACCACCACGCCGTCGTGCTGTTGGATCTCCATCAACCTCTCCTTCCCCCTTGCTGGATCAAGAAAGGAGGAGACGTCGCTGCACCGTACGTGTGTTGAACGCGGAGGTGCCGTCCGTTCGGCACTCGGTCATCGGTGATTTGGATCACGGCGAGTACGACTCCGTCATCCACGTTCATTGGAACGCTTCCGCTCGCGATCTACAACGGTATGTAGATGCACTCCCTTCCCTCGTTGCTAGTAGACTCCATAGATGCATCTTGGTGAGCGTAGGAAAATTTTAAAATTATGCTACGATTCCCAACAGTATGGGGTATTATCTAGTGTACTATATATATACACACACAATTTTGATCACCGAATGAGAATAATATTCTGATAACTAGTCAACCCGTCGCAGCAGTACTAGTTAAACTTCCGAACACATTGTCGAAATGGGTCTTGCGATATAGCGTTGGAAAGCTATGGACACATAGATCACAACCTAAGGTAAATTTTTGTCAAAATCTACACGGTTCAAGAGAAGTTTTACAAACCATTTTTCTTCATACAAAAATGTGAATCGTATTTTCAAGCCCATTTATAAACCTTTTACCAGAATGGGGCAAATAATACGGCGCTGGAAAGCTGCTGCAAATCCGCTCATTTCACATATAAAAAGATTTCCTAAATTCACAACGGTTAACGAGCAATTTAAAAAATGGCGGAATTTTTCAAACCAAATAGCCAAGTTGGTTTATTTGCCGTAATTACCAAACAACTAATCGGACTGATCCAAATGATACGGCGTTGGAAGCTTATGATAATGCGCTTCTTTTTCATACAGAAAGTTTGTTCCAAATTTGAACGGTTTAAAAGTAATTTAGAAAACGGTCGAAGTTCCTCCGAGTTTGTTTTTTGGGTTATTTTTCAAATGGTTTGTCGGAATGCAGCAAATGATATGGCATTGGAAAGCTTGAACAAATGGGAAAATTTTATATACAGAATGTTTCTCCTGATTCTTTATAGTTTTATGACAAATATTAAAACGGATAAAAACATTTCCTGACCGTATGTTTTGCAAACTTTGTCAGAACGGGGCATATAATATGCTATTCGAAAGCTATGAAAAATGCAAAACTTTTTCTTATAGAAAGTTTTCTCTGATTTCTAGGTGTTTTTAAGTAATTTTGAAAATGGCAATATCATGCGTTCTGCCTTCGTTGCGAAAACAGATTCCTCGGAAATGCACTGCGTGAAAAATTTGAACTTCTGAGGCATGTCTGTTTGAACTTCACTCTATCTTCCATGTGTTTTTTTCCCGTAACTCCTCAACCACTTACCGGAATTGAGCAAATGATATATTGATGGAAAGCGGTTGAAAAGGCGCAATTTCTTTGTGTTGATCATTTTCTTCATATTCACGTCGATTCAAGAGATTTTTTTTAATACGTAAAAAGGTGTTTTTAACGGTATATATGAAACTTTTAAACCGTTTATCGGAATGTAGCATATAATGTACGGTTGGAAAGCTTATGAATAGGAACAACTTTTTTTGTAGACAGTTGCAAATGTGTTGCCGTTTTGCGAGCAGTTTTAAAAATGGCAAAAGAACGTCATTGCTGCCTTTTTTAACATGTAAATGAACGACGGGCTTCTCGCACTATAAATTCTGAACTATGCAGGGAGGAGCATGTGAACCTCTTGCAACAAATTTTTATGCTTTTAGTATTGCATTCTTTTAATATCATCTGAAACGCTTTCCGTGTAGTAGCTAAACTTCTCGTTATTTTCACTTTAAACTTTTGTCACGTAGTTTTGTTCGTAATTCCTCACCGGTGCGTCGGAGTTGCACAAATGATATACCTTTAGAAACCTGCTGAAAAGACGAAACTTTTCTAGTACGCTTAAACTTTTGTTTCCAAACATACACCAATTTGTTTTTAACCATTATTTTTGAAAAGAGCATACGATATACCCTTTGAAAATTTGTTGAATAGGAGGAACTTTTTTCTTGTAGAGCATTTTGTCTCAAATTTTTTATGGATTGAGAAAATTATTTTAAAACACCAAAAACAAAATCTTTCTATGTGTTATGAACATCTAAATACACGGTGAACCTCTCTCATAAGAATTTTTGAACTTTGTCTGGCCGAGCACTTGAACTTCTAGCAAGATTTTTTTTTGTTTATGAGTTGTTTTAAAAAATACAAAAAGGCATTATTTTTGTTCTTGTTTTTTGAACATGTAAATCCTAGGTTTTTAATAAGCTCCGAACTTTTGTGTTAATTTCATTTGAACTTCATTTTTTTCTTTTATTAGTAAAAAATAGTTTTTGATTTTTAAATAGACCTTGAATTCGACTATTTTTTCCAATTTGAACTTCATGGTTGATTATTTAATAACAATGGATATCTGAGTTTTTTAATAACGGTAAAATCCTAGATTTTTTAATAAACATCGAACCACCTACTTATTTTAGTTTGAACTTCTAGTTTCTAAAAAAGGGGAAAATCTATTTTAAACATTTTTTTAGTTGTTACATTTATATTAATTTGAACTTCTTCATTTTATTCTTTAGTAACAAGAAAAAATCTGAGTTTTTTATAACCTTTGAAGTTCTCTATTATTTTCATTTGAACTTCTTAGTTTTATTGTAAGAAAATGTATGGTTTTTAAATAAGCATCAAACATTTGAAAAGTGAATTTCATACATTTATTTCTCCTAGAAACAGAAAGAATTTTGGTTTTTTGTATACATCCAACTACATCTATTATTTTAATTTGAACTTCTTAACTTTATTTCTCATACATCAAACAAGGAAAAACTATCTTTTTTATAAATATTGAACTATTCTTCTTTTTGTAATCTAGACTTCTTGCTTTTATTTAAGTAAAAAAATCCTAATTTTGTAATAAATATTGAATCGGTCCATTATATAAATTTGTACTTCCAAAGTTTTTATTTAGAAATGATAAAAATCATTTTTTTATGAGTTTTGAACTGCTGTATTTTTAAAATTTGAACGTCTTGTTTTCATTCTTTAATATGAGGAAAATCTGGAAAAAAAAAATAAACATCGAACTACTCATTTTTTTACTTTGGACTTCCTTGTTTTATTTATTTTAGTAACGGAAAATCCTAATTTTTTTTTATAAACAGCAATCACTCATTTTTATATTTGAAGTTAAGATTTTTAAAAACTAAGAAATCCCTTTCCTAGTATTGAACCGCTTGGTTATTTCAATTTGAACTTCTAGGTTTTTTTAGAAACGGGGAAAATCCTTTTTATATTATTTTTCACTGCTTCATTTTTGAAATTTGAACTTCTTGGTTTATTCTGTACTAGTGGTTAAATATCCGAGTTTTTTAGTAATCATTGAACCGCTCTGTTATTTTAATTCAAACTTCTAGTTTTTTATAAACGGAAAAATTCATTTATTTTATTTGAACTTCTTGTTTTTTAGTAATGGAATTATTTGAATTTTCATAATCGTTGAATTGCTTTCTTTATTGAAAAACATTCGTGACAGGATGCCCCTGGTTTTTTTATGGCCAACTACGACATGTTTGATTTTTTAACAGTTTCATTTGTGTTTTCTAAACTTCCTAATCTTTTGGTCTCAAAAATCCCAAACTTGCACAAACTATTTTTTTATTATTTTTTGAAGCATACTTCTATTTATTTATTTCAAATTTTTTGAACGTTGGATTACTCATTTTTTCTATTTTGAACTTCCGCATTTCCTATTTAAGAATGGGAAAATAAGAAACGTATTATCTAGGTAGAACTTCATGTGTTTTTATAAATGAATTTTATGGGGTATTTTTTTTCCTTAGGGCGGCTTCTTTTTGTATTTATTTTTTCCCTGAACTTCTATATGCTATGTTATTCAAAATTGAAAACATTTTGTCTCACAAACACCCATGAGTTTTCATGGCGAACTTTTTCTAGTGTTTTCCTATGCGTACTAGTATTTTTTTCTTGCCAATTACGAAAGTCTAAAAAGTGAGTTTTTTTGTTTACACCGAGTGACGTACAAATATAAATTTTACATGATTTTGACATAAGCAAATAATTTTTGTGAACATAAGTTATTTTCTAGCACTCTTTCTATTTGCCATAGTATCAAATTGTTTTTATACTCCCCCCATTCCATAATGTAGTGCCTATAGATTTTTGTGGAAGGCAAACTTTGCCAACTTTGACCGAGTGTATAGAGAAAACTGTCTACATCTACAATACCAAACATGTACATTCTGAAAATATAACTCACGATGTATCCAATGATGTGCATTTGGTATTCTAGATGTACCTACTTTTTTCTATAAACATGGTCAAAATTTGTAATGTTTGACTTTTGTAAAAATCTATAGGCACTACATTATGGAACGGAGGGAGTATATAGAAGCAAAGCACCCACACAGACGGGAGTACACACTGTTTAAAGTAAAAAAAGTAAAGAACAAGTGAGATGAATGAAAGATGATCCGTTAGTCTTTATTGATGATAGAAGTGGGGTATTTATACCCAGGCGGAAGTACACATGGTGCTTGGCGGTCAAGTAAACACATAGTTACTTGAGAGTCAAGGAATTACATAGTTGCCTTAGCCAAGGAAGTACATGGTTGCTTGAGAACCAAGCAACCTATCTAACAATTAACTTAATCCTAATTAGCTTAAATGATAAGCAACTATTCTATTCTTAACACTCCCCCTTGTACAACGCCTCTTCTTTGGTATATCCATCATCTTGACAAATTCTATGAATAATCTTGAATTTCTCCTCCAAAAACCCTGTGGGAAAAATATGAGGAGAATAGTGCAGATATGTTGCTAAAACTCCTTTAAACCCAGTGGGAAAAATAATAAGGAGAAAATGATGCAACATATAATGATCATTGTCTCTTGATAACTCATATGAGAAAAACCTTTGAAGAAGGAGAAAACTCATCGATGAGTTTAGAGAACAATTAATATGTCTTGAGTACTTTCTTTAAAAAACCCGGTAGGGAAAATAGAAAGTATGATTTATGTTCTTTGATAAGATATTGCCTCATTAAAAACCATTATGAGAAACTTTGCTAGAAAACTCATAAGGGAAAAGAGTGCGATATGATATGCCATTGAAAACTCCTTTAAAACCCAGTGGGAAAAATATAAGGAGAAAATGTATGACATATACTGGCACTTGTGTTTATATTGTCTAGTTAGAAACCTTTATGAGAAACCATTAGGGAAAACTCATGAAGGGAAAAAGAGTACAATATATGCAATCTGAGAATTGTTAATAGGTTATAGATTTGGGAAATTACTCCCCCTGAACTTTGCAAACCTGGAGAATGTGTACTACAAATTCCATTATATGATCATGACATTATTAATAATCTGTAGGATCATCAAAGTATGTTGTTTGCATATTGTTTCCTCACTTTCTATAATTTGTGAGCATAAGTAATTTTCGAGCAATGTGCTTTATGATATTGCTCTTCATATAACCTGTAACTATTGAGTAACACAAGTGGTAGCTTCTTGATAAATCAAGTTATGTGATTTTGATGAATCTCAACCACATGATTTTGAATGTGATTAATCATTCTGCTAAGCCATTCATATTTTGCAATGCTTTTAGATAAAGCAATTATGTCAGAATGATAACTAGAAATAGCCAGTAAAGCCCATTTAGATTACTTCCATATGAACGATATTCCTGTAAATTTAGTCATTGATATGGCATTGTTGGGATCAAAGAAAGAGCCAATATCATTATATCATCTAATGGTCATATCTTGTATTTCCTGATGGAATTGTCCAAGATTTATTGTGAACTTCAGATATAAGTTAATATTCCTCATATTGACCATATATGTTTTGTTGTTGTGATATATCCACGTTGAACTTCTCATATATGTTTTGGATATATGTAGACTGATATGTATTCTTGAGAGAATGCTCAAGTTGTAAACTTAAGCTAAATTTGGTTTAATCCAAATTTTCCGCCTTGAGATGATTTTGTGTATGTTTAGGTCGTGTATAGACATTGATGATGAAGTCATCGATATACACTAAGTGATATAAGGAAAACAAATTTTGGATTCCCTTATTAACACATAAGCAATCATCATTCTTTGAGTAATCCCTTTGAAGAAGGAACTCATTTAGTCGGTAGTACCATATGATTTCCGACTATTTCAAGTCAAAGATTGACTTTCCAGTTTTACACAAAACATGCTACGATTTATCTTTGGATTCGGAATTTTAAGCCCTTTAGGGACTTTAAAATAGATATCCGAAATGAGTGATCCATATGAGTATGTATTCATTGTATCCATTAACTGCATGGTATTATTTGTACTGCCTATGATATTTAGTATCGAAACATAATTCCACTAATACCAGGAGGGTATGTCACATCATTATCGATGTCGGATCTCTGCGTGAACCCTTTTGCTACAAGCCTCGCTTTCTCACCACCTCATTGACTTTGTCTATGAATGAGAAGTTTTTAGTATTCCATATGGAAGATACTTATGAGGAGTAGGTATTACTGCAGTAAATACCACTCATTTGTTGAGCGAGTGCTATTCTTCATTACTTGCTTCCTTTTATGTGAACCAATATGAGTGCAAGAGGCACTCTACCATGGATTTTGGTTCTGGGCCCAAAAGGTTTTAGCAATTTGAGAAGAAATATATGTCGACAAATGTAGTCTTTAGTTTATATGATTCTCATGGAATCATTGAAGTTTGTGGATAAAATAGTTACTCCTTTTTAACTCCTTGTGATTTCCTACAACAAATGGAGTCAACGTGTTTCGATGTCCCGGCACCAAAACATTTGTGCACATTTATGTCGGGCATTGGATGATGAGCATCCACTGAGGTGTCTTTCAACTTGATGTTGAATTACATTTACTGGTTGAGGATTTGATTTCCTCTGTTTCCGCGGAAGCATATGAGAAGTTATATCTCGTCTTGTCAGATTTTCTCCCCCTCTTGCTCTCATTTTGGGAGAAGAGTGGTTTATCAGGTACCTCCACCCTTTCTGAAACTTTACTGCAGGAATATAGAATTTAGTAACACCTTGTTATCAGTAAATGTATGTGCCAGATTTGCAATGTGTTGCAAATATATGATTCTCTAAACTTCTATAGTTTAGATTCTTTGAGAACGTGGATATAAGGATTGAATGTCAATAACATTTCTAATCTATTTCTCGGCATTCTTTGTGGTACTTATCTCCCCCTAATGCCGAAAAATATCCTTATTGCTGATGCAATCAGCATACGGTCTGTGAATAATTTTGATTGACGGATAAATTGTTATTCCTCACATAGATACCTAATTTTCTGTGAGTGCCCATTGAGGTACGCTGGAGTGCTGATATCGGTATGTAACCAAATTATCGCAGATGGGAAATACTTTGTTGATTTCCACGTAGTTACTACAAGGGGAAAGTAGTATGATATGCAGTTGGTATGATTTAGATCATACTTACGGTGTGTAAGGCCGTATGTGTCCAACAAGAGGCTGGTAAATTTACAATTCTTTAAAAGTGGTCATGTAATTCATTTGACTATCTTTGATAAGAAATTTAGTTTAACCATTCTGGGTATACATAGGGTACTGAATACAATCAAAAAAAATCTCGTGAAATGAGTTCAACAACATTGCCCATTCGAATGGGTTTATCCTTTGTTCAGGAGAATTTGCTCCTACTTTGATAAGTTAAGCAATTTATCAGGTAAGATCATGGTTGTGTGTGATAAGAGACACACTTAAAAAAACATTTTATGAATATGTATATGAGTACCATGAAGTATCTAAATTACCACAGATAATGGTTCAATATTCCACATATATCTTTTGAATGTGTTCAAGGAAGAATAAGTGGCTTATTTAGAATTTTAAGATGAGAGTTCCTTAAAACAGATTTCCCCTATGGCACATGTGGTGCACATATAATCTGATGATACGGGGAATATTTTGCAACTTGTTAAGTTGTGACCAACAGAATTGTCAAATACTTTTCTAATCATCCCCAAACTAGGATGGCTAAGGCTATCAAGCCTAATATTTAATTCATTATTACTTAGAAATCATTGTGTATGCAACAATATTGAGTATGAATTGAAACATACATTTAATTTATCGAATATTGTATCCAAGGGATATGATATTGGACATTTTACTACATGTAGTAGTACAAGTATAGGCTAATAATATGTTGGGATAATTAGGAGATTACCTGAGGTCTCCAATATTCTTGAGTGCAAATGAGTTCATCCTCCATTTTCTGCACTAGACTTTGGTCCTCCTTCTGATGAAGATTCTGAGAACAATCCTTTACCAGAATCTGGTTGTTATTTGCAAATTTTCAAATT
Organism: Triticum aestivum; assembly: GCF_018294505.1. Lineage (NCBI taxonomy): Eukaryota > Viridiplantae > Streptophyta > Magnoliopsida > Poales > Poaceae > Triticum > Triticum aestivum. The sequence continues at coordinate 623,558,485 of NC_057799.1, read as the reverse complement.
TATCCCATTGAACTGTTGGGAATCGTAGCATAATTTAAAATTTTCCTACGCTCACCAAGATGCATCTATGGAGTCTACTAGCAACGAGGGGAAAGGAGTGCATCTACATACCCTTGTAGATCGCGAGCGGAAGCGTTCCAATGAACGTGGATGACGGAGTCGTACTCGCCGTGATCCAAATCACCGATGACCGAGTGCCGAACGGACGGCACCTCCGCGTTCAACACACGTACGGTGCAGCGACGTCTCCTCCTTCTTGATCCAGCAAGGGGGAAGGAGAGGTTGATGGAGATCCAACAGCACGACGGCGTGGTGGTGGATGTAGCGGGTCTCCGGCAGGGCTCCGCCGAGCTTCTGCGAGAGAGAGAGAGAGATAGGTGTTGCAGGGGAGGAGGGAGGCTCCCAAGGCTGTAGTATGCTGCCCTCCCTCCCCCCCCCCCTTTATATAGGCCCCTGGGAGGGTGCGCCAGCCCTGGGAGATGGGATCTCCAAGGGGGGGCGGCGGCCAAGGGGGGAAGGGGTGCCTTGCCCCCCAAGGCAAGGGGAAAGCTCCCCCCCCCCCCTAGGGTTCCCAACCCTAGGCGCATGGGGGGAGGCCCAAGGGGGGCGCCCCAGCCCACTAGGGGCTGGTTCCCTTCCACTTTCAGCCCACGGGGCCCTCCGGGACAGGTGGCCCCACCCGGTGGACCCCCGGGACCCTTTCGGTGGTCCCGGTACAATACCGGTAACCCCCGAAACTTTCCCGGTAACCGAAACTTGACTTCCTATATATAATTCTTCACCTCCGGACCATTCCGGAACCTCTCGTGACGTCTGGGATCTCATCCGGGACTCCGAACAACTTTCGGGTTTCCGCATACATATATCTCTACAACCCTAGCGTCACCGAACCTTAAGTGTGTAGACCCTACGGGTTCGGGAGACATGCAGACATGACCGAGACGCCTCTCCGGTCAATAACCAACAGCGGGATCTGGATACCCATGTTGGCTCCCACATGTTCCACGATGATCTCATCGGATGAACCACGGTGTCGAGGATTCAATCAATCCGTATGCAATTCCCTTTGTCAATCGGTATGTTACTTGCCCGAGATTCGATCGTCGGTATCCCAATACCTTGTTCAATCTCGTTACCGGCAAGTCTCTTTACTCGTACCGCAATGCATGATCCCGTGACTAACGCCTTAGTCACATTGAGCTCATTATGATGATGCATTACCGAGTGGGCCCAGAGATACCTCTCCGTCACACGGAGTGACAAATCCCAGTCTCGATCCGTGCCAACCCAACAGACACTTTCGGAGATACCCGTAGTGCACCTTTATAGTCACCCAGTTACGTTGTGACGTTTGGCACACCCAAAGCACTCCTACGGTATCCGGGAGTTGCACGATCTCATGGTCTAAGGAAAAGATACTTGACATTGGAAAAGCTCTAGCAAACGAAACTACACGATCTTTTATGCTATGCTTAAAATTGGGTCTTGTCCATCACATCATTCTCCTAATGATGTGATCCCGTTATCAATGACATCCAATGTCCATAGTCAGGAAACCATGACTATCTATTGATCAACGAGCTAGTCAACTAGAGGCTTACTAGGGACACGATGTGGTCTATGTATTCACACATGTATTACGATTTCCGGACAATACAATTATAGCATGAATAATAGACAATTACCATGAACAAAGAAATATAATAATAACAATTTATTATTGCCTCTAGGGCATATTTCCAACATGAACTTATTGGCCTTTTAATAAATTTGTGGTGTGGTTCGACCATATGTTTGAGGGTTTGGTAATCATAGGTACAATATTTATATAACCACACATTTGAAAAACTCGGGAGTTGTCTTTCGATCATTTGAAAATGACAGATTCCTATTAAGAGATAATTTTATCTTTGGTTGTCTATTAGCCTCCACTTTACTTCGAATTTCTTCATGGTTCTATTTTGTTACCACTAACTTGCATAGTATTCTCGGTACTAGCAAGAATTTCAAATAATGGTATAGCACCCGTTGGGTGAATCTGATGATTTTAAGAAATTCCATGTTTCTTCATCATAAAAATGGTAGTACCATCTTAAGAGGAGGTAGAATTTTCAACCGGATCTGCATATGAAAATATTTGATCACGGGATCTCAACTTGAAAGTTGATTAAGTGACAAAATTGTGCGCAGCGGTAGACTTGAGGTCTTGAAAAACGAATGGGTGATCATTCGCGATGTGCTCATGGCAACATGTATCTCTTAAGTGAAATATTCAAAGTAAATGAATATTATCCATTATGTACTTAGTTTAAGAACTAAGTGAAGTTGGTGACATATAAAATGCGTATGAACATACTTATAGCTATTAAGAGAATAGCTATGACACATTTTTCGAAGGTGGAGTTATAGTGCCACAATGCCATAGATGGGTAAAATGACCGATGTCATATATCATCTTAAAATAAACACTCCCACCTAACGTGAATTTGCATTTGGAAATGTCATCCATGTGTTACATGAGAAAGGCTCATGCATTTATTTAATTTACTTCTAGGAGTAAGCGATGTATATGGATAGAATGATTTGTTTGAGAACAATTTCGGCCAAGGTCATCCTGGGTGTATCCTTCAATACAACGCATGTGATGAAGTCATTGCTAACATTCTGGACTTTATTCTCGAGGAAATATGCAACTTTAGAGGTATGCATATATTTGCGAAATTGTCTACAACTTATTCAAGCAAAATGAGGCTTGAATAATTGATATTGGTAGATAATACCATTCAACATGTAATGATCATGCATGAATTTACTATGATAGTAAATCATTTTAGTGAACAACAACAATTGCTTCAAAGGAGCAAATTTTGAAATCGGTGATGCTTTATAACCATATGTGTAGACCTCTATTTATAGGATAACACTTTGAAGATAACCAACAATATGGTGTAAATCTCGCAGTAATAGAAAACACAGTCTGACTTTTGTCAGTAGATGTTCATAATTCTATTACCTTATGTTATGCTAAATGTATGAAATCATTTTGAAGGTAATCATCTGTCAAAATGACATGATGTAGACCTTGCAGTAATGGTGGATAGTCTGCAAAATTTTGCAGTAGATGCCAATATTACCTTATGATATCTTGAGGTAGTCACACTTAGTATTAATATTCGGATGAGCACGTTAAAGGTAGTCATCTTGTCAAAATAACAAGACGTAGACCTCACAGTATTGGTGGATAATCTGCAAATTGTGCAGTAGATGGCACCATTACCTTGTGATTCATGAATAAATATGGGTAGTCATATTGAGTACGACACTTCATAATTCATGTTTGAATTATAATTCGATTTGCAAGAACAAAAAGACAATTGCAAAAATTATAGTTGTTCTCCTAAAATGTATGCCTTAGGAAATGTTTGATGCAAAGACATATATAATGTCTTAAATTCTGAAGGAATAAATGTACGCAAAACATTCTTTTGCATTAGTATTACTGTGGTAATACATATAGATGCAAAACTTAATGATTTACATATTTATGTAATATATGAAGACATGATGCTTCAAATGATTTTTTTACAAGATGTAAAATAGTGCATAATTATATTTTTATGCCATTTGGAAATAACCTATGCTCTAGTCCAAACGTGTGTTGAGAAACCGAGATGAAAAATGGCCAGAGGGATAAGATTCCCCAATTTCTCCCGTCGCTTTGAGAAGGACACCATGGCGTGCTGGACGCCGGGAGGTGCGAACCACCGCCGGGACGAAGGCCATGGACGTCGTGTTGCTGGAGGGCATGGTGGTCGCGACCGCCAAAGAGCGCTTCGCCGGATGGCCTCGGGCGCTTGAGGCCGCATTCGTGCCGGATCTGAGGACCACGCCGGATGGTTGAGATCGCCGCATCTGGAGGCAGCGCCGGCCGTATCGGGCTGTAGAGTTTGGATTGGCCTCTGCCTCGCGCTGAGAAGATACGGTTTTGGATATTAATTTTCATCTTCTTGTCTCAACACTTCCTCTCATCTTGCCTTGATCTCTATGTTTGGAGATTTTCTGTTCAGAGTGATGTCGTTCTCGCCTCTTGGAAGAAGCGTGCTTCTCCTGACCTTTTTCTGGTACAAAGCAATTCGCATGAGTGCATACATGTACATAGAAAATGATCAATTGACTGATTAAGGGATGATAAGATGAGTAAATTCTTGATTTATTTCCATTCTTATCAGCTTTGAGCGTTCGGTGCTGCGTCCTGCAGCCGATGGCCGGTAGCAGCGCTACGAGCGCGCGGGAGGGCGAAGCCGCGCAGGGTCGGGAGCCGTCGCGCGCTGGGAGTCACCGGACCGGTGGGGAGCAGTATGCAGAAGGTTCCGTTGGAGGGCGCCACTGCGTCGTGCATCAAAGAGCGCCGCTTCCATCCTAAAAGTCGCGTTCTTCTCGCCATGGTTGAAGCGGTTGCCGCTGATGGGTTTACACATCACCATTCTCTCCTTCCTCTATTTGGAATGCTTGCTGATACAGGGAAAAACAATCGGTCAATGAATCAGTGATGCTAATCATAAATAGACAATCAAGTTGGCTTTCTCCCGATGGATTTCTTGTGTGCATGCATCGTAGATGCATGTTCGTCTTTTCCATGAATGGTGTGCTAGAGCCGGCCGATGGCCAGGACCAGGCTGCGTGCCGACTGAGAGCCGCCACATGGCAGAGGGCACGCCGGGGTTGTCTTGTTCGCCTTGGTTGCCGTGAGGGCAAGCTGCATCGCCGCCTTAGTTGGTGCCGAGGACGCTGCCGTGCGACGGAGACCGATGCTGTGGGCTGCTGTTGCGCCGCCGTTGGGTGTGCAATTCTGGTGCCACGGCCTCCGTTGCCATAGATAATTCGCCTCTGTTCTTCTCTGTCTTAGCCTATCTCTCTAATGGAGAGCAAAGTGCATGATAACATGTTTAAAGTAAAAAAGTAAAGAACAAGAGAGATGAATGAAAGATGATCCATTAGTCTTTATTGATGATAGAAGTGGGGTATTTATACCCAGACGGAAGTACACATGGTGCTTGGCGGTCAAGTAAACACATAGTTACTTGAGAGTCAAGGAATTACATAGTTGCCTTGAGAGCCAAGGAAGTACATGATCCTATCTAACAATTTACTTAATCCTAATTAGCTTAAATGATAAGCAACTATTCTATTCTTAACACACACCAGAGCGCACACACAACACACACACACACCAAAGCTCGAAGTCGCGTACACACGAACACACGAGTGAACACACACAAGTCATCACACCCAGTACGCACGCATGCACCAACATACTAATCCTTTTCAATACTACTGTACATGTGTAGCTATATCAATGCTTCCTGGTCTCATGTGTCGTCCTGCATACCGAAATCAAATTTGCGCGGACCACTCCATCGTTGGATCAACGCCTCTTCTTCGCTGGCTCAATTCCAATCAGCGTTTCATGAAACGTACCACGCTCACAAGTTCTGGAAGGTTCCAGACCCGCAGCTCAGAGATCTGATGCGGGGAACTATCACCAGCTTAGTCATCACAAGTTACCGCGAGTACCTGAAGGAGCATCTGGAGGTTGCGGAAAACGTTAGCCGCGGAAGCAGCAGTCCCGACATATGTGAGGAGATGTTGGGAGAACTATTTAAAGGATGAAAACTGCTCGAGGCATGACAAATAAAGAAACAAGAGTTCATTTTTCATTTTTTTTTGCGAAAAAACTTCCGATCTATTCATCTTCAATCATGGCAGTACAACGAACACCAGAAATAATAAAAATTATATCCAGGTCCGTAGACCACCTAGCGACGACTACAAGCACTGAAGCGAGCCGAAGGCGCGCCGCTGTCATCGCCCCTCCCTCGTCGGGGTCGGGCACAACTTGTTGTAGTAGACAGTCGGAAAGTCGTCGTGCTAAGGCCCCATAGGACCGGCGCACCAGAACAGCAACCGCCGCCGATGAAGGATAACGTAGATCGAAAGGATCCAATCCGAAGACACATGAACATAGACGAAAAACAACCAGATCCGAGCAAATCCACCGAGGATAGATCCCCCGGAGACACACCTCCACACGCCCACCAATGATGCTAGACGCACCACTGGAACGGGGGCTAGGCGGGGAGACCTTTATTCCATCTTCAGGGAGCCGCCGTCGTCTCGTCTTCCTGAGCAGGACACAAACCCTAACAAATCTGAAAGGAACGACTAACAACGGAGCCCTCTCGCTGGCCCTTGCCAGGATCCACCTCGCCTCCATGGCCCTAGGGCCACCGGAGACGAGGCAGACCTGCGGCGGAGCCGGCGAGAGGCACAAACCCTAGCTTTTTTGGTGGAGGAGGAGGCGGCTGCGTTGTGTGCGTGGGTTCATGTTTTCATTGATGTGTGTATATGGATATATGTAATGGTACTTTTCAATTGAAGTTGTATCTTCACTTATTCTGGTTTCCAGATACTTCACCAAATGGCTACTATATGTGGGTGTATTTTGATTTGATTTCACAGTTCAAAGAATATATAGTTGGCTTTCCTTTCAGGAAAAAAAACTTGTCTGGCTGAACTGAAATGTCTTATATCTTTGGCTTCGTTTTTTAAATGAAAACAGGGCAGGTGTGGGTTGTGTGTGAAAAGACCTTTAAATCTTCAAACGATTGGTATAAAAAGATAATCACGCTGCTTATTTTGGCAGTGCAAATTAAGCACCAGATATGTATTAAAACTTTCCACAACAGAACAGCATTGTATCATCAATCTCGGAATAATTTGAACGTTTGACTAGTTAATGTATGTACTTCCTCCAATTCCAAATATATGACGTTTTGGTAGTTCAGACTGAACTACCAAAACGTCATATATTTAGGAATGGAGGGAGTAATATCTAAACATATGTATGAAAGTGACTCACTCCACTTTCCAATACATGGTATTGTAATATCTTGCTGCACAAGAGAACAAGTCTGGTCATACACAGTGAAACAGAGAAGGTGGACACTGAAGGATACGATGCAACAAGCGAACTCAGTGCAGAACTGAAGACAGCATCCCGGAATTAACTTGCTAAAGTTGTGTATCTTGCTCATAGAATCCATGCAAGATTATGGAATTATTGACTACCCAACACAGAAAACATCATCGTCTCTGTCGTCAATCTCGCAACCCTTCAAATATTAGACTAACTGTATATGTATGTGTGCCTATCTAACAGTGTGTAGAAGTGAAGACGTGCAGAGCACTGCTCACATCTTGCATGCTTTATCATCTTTACATTCACCCTGCCAGAAGAAAAGACGGGTCCGTGAGCTCAAGTTATTCATGGTCATATATGAAGTTCCAAGAAGAGGAAATAAAACCAACTAACCGCTTGTCTTCGGGCCGCAAAAATTTCCTCCAGGGGAGGTCGACCTGTCATAGCGACAAAAATGGGCACATCATTCAAACCATCCAGTATACTTCATTAATGTGCAAATCGTTAAAATGGTTTTAATCCGACTACAAGAATAAATGGAGAAACAACATAGTTGGAGTTATCGATGTGGCGAACTATTAGTGGCCAAACCTGTAACTTCCATACGGTATTTGGCCCATACACCATATACTGCATTTGCTATGGTAGCCACCTGCAAGGCATCAGAGCAATTAAGATCGGGATTACAAGTAACATGATAATTTAAAAAGTTTAAATTATTCTTCAGTTCTTCAATTTGATCACATCAGAGCAAAAATTTGAATTCCTCAGTTCTTCAATTTGATTTAGCATTCCATCTAAAAAAGTTTAATATAGCGAATGTTCCATCAAGTAGAAAGCGTGCAGCTGAACGACAACTCTCTGAAATGAACGAAACAAGCTGATACTTGGATTTACTCTGGAAATGTGCACTTACAGGCTCATACTTAGTAACTGCATAAACCCATCCGAGTCCAACTTCCTCATAAAGCCTTCTGAATGCCTGCAATAGTAACTTTAGTAACTACTTACAAAAACATATAAATAACCGTTGCATACACAAAATGTACATGAATTCTGCATATGTTGCTAAGGTCATCCTATTTCTCTTGGTATTACAACCTTTGTCAGCTTGGCAGTTGGCACTAGTACGGAGTGGTTAGGGCATCTCCAATGGTTGTATGGTCATCGTTGGTAAAATTGCCACATAGACTGTTTTGATGACATGGCATGTAATAAAAGAAGAGAGAGAATGAAATCGTATGATCCTGAAGCAACCCTCCATGCACAAGCTCCGAGGCAAGTCTGTTCATTTCTTCAACATTTAGTGGACCCGCCTGGATTTTTAACATACGCTTAACATACGTCTCATTGAAGAGCTTGTATGATGTGCTGTTGGCTGCTGACGTGGACACTTTTACCAACGATCGAACATACAAGCTGTTGCAGATGCCCTTATACTGTAGGCTCAAACTAACTCCAGACTGGTAGACACTTCTTTAATATATGATAATGCCACATGGTCAAAACAGTTACTATAATAATGTGATGATAATAAGCCCTGTGTGTAATACTACTCTTGTATCACAGTACTAATAACTCTGTTCCGCGTCTTGGACTAATCATCCGTTTGAGGGTTTTAGCTTCTCCTTGCTACCAAGGGATGTGGATGCTCTTGTAATAGGGAGACATTATATATCATTCACTACTTCAATCACTTCCATGTCTAACTCTGCCTTTCATTTGCTTCCAAATAAGTTCAAGCTATTATATTTCCTATAGTAACTTACTACCTTCTGTTTTTGAAAAGAAAAGGTTCAGTAGGGGAGAATGCAAATCACTGAATTTCACACGGTCATACCTCAACATCTGTGACGATAGTTCCATCTGAGAGAATGGCATGTATCCTCCCCATCGCCTGGAAACAGAAAATAAGTTTATTTAGAGAGAAAAAAGGTAGGCCTTCAGTCTAAAAGGTAAAATGATTGCATACTGTTCTAAAACACCGCCATCAATTTTTAACTATAAACATAAGTAGTTGCGAGTTACTAAAAACTGTGAATATAAAACTGGCTGCCATTGGAATATCCAGAAACAAGTTTACAAGGGGGGGAAATAGATATTCAGTTTCTTGGGTGTGTATCACTACAACTACGAAATGGTATCTTTTATGCTCTTGTATCAGTAGCCTTAAAAAATCAAACAGGCTGAAATTTGGACACTGAGGCAATAGATCGTATACATGACCAACTTCATTCTTTTCAGAAAACCGAGCATGGAACTAATAAACCAAAATGAGAATCTGTACTAAAAGGTAATACGCACAGTTTCATAATCAAGATCCTGATTGTCCTTCGGAGAGTAATCCTTCGAGCTGATGTCGACAAAATTTATAGCTCCATAGGATTTGTTCCTTTCCCTCAACATGTTTACCTGTCAAAACATGAGAGTTGGTAAGAGCAAACTTAGCTGCTGCAGCTTGCAGGATCACCAGTAAGTCTGTACTGTTTTATTCACCGACAAGTGAAGAAAATAAATTCAGAATTAAATGATTGCGAATCAGAGACTTCATTATTCATAAGATGGTGATGTGCATAGAGTTCGTAGCATGTCGAACCCATGTGACAGGGTCCTAAAGTATTACAGACTTAAGTTCATGGCGGGGAACTCTGGAGTAAAAGCCAAGTGTCTCCTAAAGACAGTTTTATGCTGATGAGAAATTCCAAGGAAATAAACTAAGCATGACACGAGTAGTATATGATGATGACAGTCAAGAATTCATAGGAAACACCCATGTTGTTGGGACTAATTCAAATCAACAAAGTTCATCCACATGATCAGATGGTTCAGAATCCTGGAAACAATGAGATCTCATTTATCATCTTGGAAATATTCTTCGCAGTTGACTGAGCATCAAATAATCTAAACTGGAAAAGGAATACAATACAATGGTATGGAAAAAGAATGATAGAAACAACATGTCACCACATTAGACTTTAAAAAAAAACAGACAGTTGAGAAGTGCCATAGGATATGAAATAGACACAGGATATTTTGTTTCTGCGACTGAGCCAAGGCAAAATGAGCTTGCAGACTCAGAGCCATTTACCAGCATCACCCAACATTAGTTCATTCTCATGCATTCATATGACATATCACAGTCATCAATTCAAAGCATTCAGTTATGGCAGTGGTTGAACATGTACAAATATGTGTCCTTGTTAAGCTGCATCATAGGTTTTGAACGCACTCTGAATATGCAATTGCTGAATATAATAAGTAATGGATTCAATACAATGGTATGGAAAAGAAATGATACAAAAAGCATATCACTATATTAGACTTTAAAAAGATAGATAGTTGAGAAGTGCCCTGGATATGAAATAGACACAGGATATTCTGTTTCCGTGACTGAGCCAACGGCAAAATCAGCTTGCCGACTCAGCACCATTTACCAGCATCGCCTAACATTAAGTTCATTCTCATGGATTCATATGGCCTATCATACAGTCATCAATTTCAGCATCCAGTTATGGCACTGGTTGAACATGTAGTACTCTGAACATGCAATTGCTGAATATTTGCCGTTATTAAAGCTGCTTCATAGGCTTGAGCGCACTCTGAATATGCAATTGCTGAACATAATAAGCAAGTCCCAGAAACCATGGGTGGATGATGTGACACACCTCACGCATACAGAGCGGGCATTCACCATCGTAGAGCATCTTGATCCTCCAGCCCTGGGACGAGCTCCCCGCATCCTTGGACTCCGATGCAGGGGGCGCCTTTACGTCCGAGTGAGCCTGGCACCTGCGAGCTGCAGTTCAATTCAAAGTTCAGACACGGCTCGAATCGATACAGCGAAGCGGGGGAGCGGGAGGCAGGCTCGCTCACCGTACAGCGAGGCGGGGCGTGGGGCGGCGGGGTCCCACCGCGCTCCCCGCGGCGGGGTCCGCGCCGCCGCCACCGCCGCCGCGGCGGCGAGCGGGCGCGCGCGGGGCAGCGCCGCCCCCAGGCGGGCCAGCGAGCTCGCCATCGGCGCCGGTCGGGTCGGTCGGTCGATCCGTCTCCCGTCTCCCTCGCGCCCGACGCTGCCTGGCTTTGCGTGTGGTGGGCGAGGTGGCCTCGTTGCGCCGCAGGAATGCGGTGGCCTCCGCTGGTTCAAATGGGGTTCGCTTTGCTCACCGGTCGGATTTCGCTCCACGAGGGCGGTTTCTCTCCTTCCCTCCACACCGCAAATTTCCCCGCATCCATTTTATATTGTCCTCTGTTTCTTTGATATTTTTCTTCTTTGAACGGGACTAAGAGTGAGCGTTCGTCCCTTAGCCTTAGTGCGTGAACGCTTGCATCTCGTCTTCCTGCTTCGCTCTTTCTCTCTCGATCGTGGTCTTGCGGCCTCCATTTTTCTCTCTCCATGTCGGCGCCATCGCTTACTTGTTACCGAGGTGTCCTTCTCTTCCATCTCCATGGCGTCGTGGCCTCCACAATTCGATGATGTCAATGTCTCTGATGGCGCCAACTCGAGGGGCAATATTTGCGCTTCGATGAGGTGCTCTACCAAGGTGATAAGGCATTCTGTTATCCATGGTGTGTATCCTTGTCGTCATCACGCCACCTCGCTTGTCTACATTCTTCTTTTTCACAGTGTTCCCACTACAGATTTTCCTTTCAAAAAAAATGTCGTGTCCAAGGAAAATATCTAGAAATTTCCTCTACCTCATAGTATTAGAAACTCATCAACAAAAGTAGGCATACACCTACATTCCAACATACCTACTTTTGCACCGAAGTTTACTGATGAACTACCATTTACAATCAAAGACATTCAGCTGAGCACCATTGCCAAACGAAGAAAGTCGAACAACATTCTCACCGAACAATTTTAATACTAGCCATATTGTGTTGTTGCAACATGAACAAAATGTAATGAAAAGAATTAGACAAGCCAAGATTAGCCCTTGACAGCATCTTTTTGATAGAAGAGGAAACCTTAAACACCACACATGAGTGGGCAGGCGGACAGGCTGCACACTCGCGCACCTTGCTAACAGAATATGATGCAAATTGTGATGACGAGAATCCCAGAAAACAAAGAGAGCTATCCCCCATCCATGTATGTAAGTCAAACAAGGCCACACAGCTTTAATAAGATGGCCCATGGTATTGCTAGCACCCAACGAGTTTCTTTGACAAGGAACAAAAAAGATCGCATGGACAAATAATATAGGATGATGAGATTCGTTCTCCTAAACCATTAACGGTGCCCACAGGATAGAGCCGTCAGCTATGCAACTTGGAGGTCATCTGGCAAGTCGTCCAAACTAGGGCTAGACCAAAAGCTCATAGCTCGTGAGTTTAATGAGCGCTCGATAGCTCGGCTCGCTAAGCTCGAAGCTCGCTTCTTAATGAACAGAGTCAATCACAAATTTCAGCTCGTTAATCTTACCGAGCTTAACGAATGATCTAACGAGTTTCACGAGCAGCTCGTTAAGCTCGTTAGTATATCACAATACATATTTTCATCTTTGTTACAACATTTTTGTAGCATCTTACGTGCCCATCTAATCGAGCCAACCTAGCTCATAGGAGGTAGAAAACTAGCGCACATACTCATGTAGTCACCATCTTAAAAATCATACCTACACTCTCATCGCGTAGACTGTAGCACATCGTATTTTGTTAACGAGCTTAACAAGCTTTTTAATGAACAGAGCTGAGTAAGTTTTTCTGCTCGTTAAGCTTAACGAGCTTAACAAGTCGAGCCTTAACGAGCCGAGCCTTAACAAGCCAAGCAGCTCGTCAATCCACTCCTAGTCCAAACCGCAGCTGAAAAACACGGACTCCAGTCGAACAAGCAGAAGAACTCTGTTAATCTTCCTTGTATATGTCATGGGCTGGCCGAAGTGGCCCATTAGTGAACCGCCATGGGAGTACTCGGCCCGCCCCACCTGGTGGGGAAACGATGTGGTGAGTACCGCTTAGTCCAGGACTCCATCACCTGATACACCTGGCGGCAGAGGACGAAAGCTATGAAGGGTGAAGGGGTGGCGACTCCTTCCAAACCAGCACTCGCAACACATGTGATAACGGGTAATTATACTGGCTCTAGGAGTGCTGCTAATGTACCTGATGATAAATGGTCTAAACCTGCTCAAAATCTTTATAAAATGAATGTGGATGCATGCTTCATGGAAGATGGAAGCTAAGCCATGGCAGCGGTTCTTCGAAACCATCGGGGGTGAGGCTCTTGTTGGGTCAACAACTCTCTTTACGTATGTGCTTGATGCCGATGCAGCGGAAGCTTTGGCGTTGAAGAACGGTATGGAGCTAGCGTACCAATGGGGATGCTTCAATGTGATCTTTGAATCTGATTGTCTTTAGATTATTCATGCATGCAAGGCGGAAGTTAATATCCCGAGCCCTTATTCTGCTACTTTGAGTGAGTGTTTTCATTTAGCTCAAAGTTTCGGTTCAGTCTATTACTCTCACCTGTCAAGGAACGGGAACAAGGTGGCACACAAGCTTGCTAGGAATTCCGACAATTTCAAGTCTATAATTTCTTGGGATAGTGATCCTCCGTAGATGTAACCATTATTTGATTTGAATATATAGTGTGACATAAGTTCAAGATAAGAAAGATGGCCCATGGACCATGGTATTGCTAGCACCTAACGAGTTTCTTTGTCAAGGGACAGGAGAGGAACGCATGAACAAATAATATAATATTCCTCCTTTTCGGAAAAAAAGGATGAAGAAATAATATAGGACGACGAAACCGTGAACGATGCCCACGGGATAGACCCATCAGCCATGCAACTTGGAGGCCGTCAGGAGGTGGCAGGTCGTCCAAACCGCAGCTGAAAAACACGAGCTCCAGTCGACCAACCCAAGCAGAAGAAGTTGCAGGGGCTTTCTCTTTCGGATAGGAATCGGCCCACGCCAGGCCGTCTCGTAAACAGCAACGTAAACCAGAGGCGGTGGGCCCCGCGCCCCACGCCATCCGGCCGTGGCCAATCGCGCTTATCCACATCGCCGCCATTTGTTCGCGGCGCGCACGCCCGTCCTCGTGCGTTTTGGACGGCTGGCGATTCTTCATCCGACGGCCAGCGCGGCCCCTTCCGGACCTTTCCACGCGGCTAGCCGGGCGGGCGGAAACCGCGACCCGGCTCTTCCTTTCTTCGCTCCCACGCCGTCCGCTCGCGGTGAGGCGTGGCGGGCACGGATTGCCCCGCGCGGTACAGGGGGGGCGCGGGTCATCATGCCCGCACAGCTACGTCTTTTTTGGGGTTAGGCCCTTACGGTTCCCCCATATTCAACGGCCTTCTCTGAACAGGACCAAATTGTAATTTAGGCCAGGCAATCATGTGAGTGGTTACACTTTTAACCAGGCCTTGTCACCGGTTACCCTTCAAAAATATGGTATTGTCACTGGCTGGACTTTGAACGCGCGAGAACTTGTAGGGGGTATGCACCATTTATTCTTCGACTATGATGTTGCTAGATATGTTTGGGGACTAGACTAGTTCATGTGGCAACAGGTTGATTGACGAGCCCCAGGGTGTAGACCGATTTAGTGCCCGGATTGGTAGTTTTAAGGGCAAAGCAAAGCAAAATGTTGGCTCTGGGTGCGATGGTTGCGTTTTGGACACCATGAAAGCTAGAAACGCTGCTGATTTTGATCACATATGCACCCTGGTGATCCTCCTACTATGGTGGTCCATAGGGTTGTCTCACTGGATTACGTACCGGTCCGGTTTACAGATAAGAGGAAACAAACTAGAGCTGCGGGAAGGAGCTATGCTGCTCATTTGACTGGCTATAGAGATCTATAGCAGGTGTTGGGGATGGCGCACAGTTGGTGTTGGATGAGCCGGACCTGAAGTCCTTTGGCGATGTTGCAAAAGTTAATCTTCCAATGCTTTGATTGTTCGGCCGGATGCATTTGCTTTTGTTCTGCTTTTGTCACATGCTTCGCTCCAAGGGAGTTGTGTTTGATCGTCCTGGGGGATGACTTCAATGTTGGACATAGAAGTTAACTAACCCTTTATTTCCTTCTGCTGCAACTGACAGATTTTACCCCCTTTTGGGGGACGGTTGCTTATCGGTTTCGTTTCATGAAATGTAATCATGGGGAGAAAAACTCCTTAATCTGGGAGAAGAATAATAGTAGTTTTGCATGTTGGACTATGTCTTGTAAGTAGCCTGAAGTGCAAAATTTTGACAACATACTTGGTCCAAATTGCAGCTAGTAATGTCCAAAATGGCAAAATGTAACATGCTCTTTTTATGGAGGTTCCAGGTGCGAATACTGCATATACCAGGGTGTTCCGTGACAAGATTCAATTCCTGTCACTTTTTTCGGATCAGGTAGAAAAGACCCAGAGGAATACTCGAGGGCGGGCAGCGGGTTGGTGATTATGCGGGCGCAGTAGCAACAAGAGGCCAAACAAGGGAGGGACGGCATGACCACGACTGCGGATCTGCTCCGCCGCTAGCCTGCTACCTCGCCGCCCCGGCCGGCGCCCTCGCCGCCGGCCGATCCCCCACCGTCCTCCAGCGCGCCGCCCCCTCCTCCATGGTGAGACCTCGGCGGAGAATCAACTCCCGGCCTCTCCTTCGTCGCATCTGAGTTCGTCCACTTCTTCTTGCTCGGTTTTTTCATGCTCGAACAAGTTTCAATCCGGTTGATGCGATGCCGAGTTCGCGGCGAGATTCTGTGCGCAAGATTTTGAAGTGTTTGGTGCGGAGATTGGGGTGTAAAATTCTGTTCTTTTTTTGGTTGTTGGCTGGCAGGCGTGATCCGATGATAGCAACGAGAGCGCGCCTTCCCCTGCTCTCCCTGACGGCGTCGGCGCGCGGCGGGCGCACCAAGCGGAGGAGGAAAGGGAGCGGGAGCGGCCGCCATGTCCCCCAACCTGGAGGGCACGCTCAAGAGCCAGGTGCCGGCGCTGCTCCTCCGGCGCCTCTTCGGCGCCGGGGCGCGCCGGGATGAGGCGGCAGCCAAGCAGCACCACGGCCGCCAGGCGCCTTCGCCTTCGCCGCCTGCGCCGGCGGGGAGGCGGCGGGTGTTCGTGCAGACGGAGTCCGGGTGCGTGCTGGGCATGGACCTGGACCGCGGCGACAACGCGCACACCGTCAAGCGCCGGCTGCAGCTGGCCCTCAACGTGCCCACCGGCGGGACCTCGCTCACCTTCGGCGACCGCGTCCTGGAGAACGACCTCTCCTCCGTCCGCCACGACTCGCCGCTGCTGCTCACCCGCAACAGCATCCACCGCAGCTGCTCCACCCCGTGCCTCTGCCCGGTCTCCGAGGACTTCGAGCAGAAGGACTGCAGCGGACTGGTTGAGATACTGGGGTCGTCGAGCGGCAGCGTGAGGCGCCTCGTCGACGACGTGGCCTCCGGCATAATGGGCGGGCTGGATCCGGTCCCCATTGACAGTGGCCTTGGCGGCTCCTACTACTTCAGGAATGATGAGGGCGACAGAGTCGCCATTGTCAAGCCGACGGATGAGGAGCCCTTCGCCCCGAACAACCCAAAAGGGTTCACCGGGAGAGCGCTTGGCCAGCCGGGACTGAAGAAGTCCGTCAGGGTAGGGGAGACAGGGTTCAGGGAGGTTGCGGCGTACCTGTTGGACCATGAAAACTTCGCAAATGTTCCTGCAACGGCTCTGGTGAAGATAACACACTCGGTTTTCAATATCAATCGCCCAATGAACGGCGGCACTCCGGCTCATGACCATAAGCCGCAAGTCACCAGTAAGATTGCTTCATTTCAGCAGTTCATCGCTCATGACTTCGATGCCAGTGACCACGGCACTTCGAGCTTCCCGGTTGCTGCTGTTCACAGGATCGGCATATTAGACATCAGGATTTTCAACACTGACAGGCATGGTGGTAATGTCCTGGTGAGGAAGCTTGATGGAGGCACCGGCCGCTTTGGTTGCCAGACAGAGCTGTTCCCAATTGATCATGGGCTGTGCTTGCCGGAGAACTTGGAGGACCCTTATTTCGAGTGGATACACTGGGCGCAGGCGTCAATTCCGTTCTCCGAGGAAGAGCTCGAGTACATAAGCAAACTTGATCCGATGAGGGATGCTGCAATGCTGCGGGGAGAACTGCCCATGATACGGGAGGCTTGCCTCCGAGTCCTTATCCTGTGCACAATCTTCCTCAAGGAAGCTGCTGCTTTCGGGCTTTGCTTGGCAGAGATAGGGGAGATGATGACCAGGGAATTCAGAGGAATGGAGGAGGAACCCAGCAAACTGGAGGTTGTGTGCATGGAAGCCAGGAGGAAAGTAGACGAATGGGAACCCTTCTCCCCTAGTGTTGAAGAGGACATGGATTTCCAGTTCTCGATGGATGTGTTAGGAGGGTACAGTGATGTGATTCGATCGCCAAGATTCAATTGCTCGGGCCTGAAGGGCAGCTTCAGAAATCCTCTGACAAAGCTCGTGGAGAGCATGAACGAGGACGGTGATGATGAAGAAGATCGCAAGGAGCCTTCCATGCACTCATCTGATCGGTTCTCATCCGCTGACTTCAGCACGCCCAGTCTTCACAGAACCACCAGTTCAAAAACTAGTTCGAACAGCAGCGTGCACGCCCCGAACAGGAGCGCAGACGAGCAGCTCCCATCGAGCTTGTGCTTTTTCAGGTTGTCGGACATGAGCGCAGAGGAGTGGCACGTCTTCGTCGAGAAGTTCCAGGAGCTGCTGAAAGAAGCGCTGGAGGAATGCAAGGCGGCCGGGGGGCAGCGGATGAAGCAACGGCTGGGCACCTCCTGCAAATTTTGACTAGGTCCATAGAGCAGCAGAGAAGAAATACTGATACTGTTGCCTGTGTTTCTTTTGGAGCTAGTGCAGCAAAGATCATATCTACTACCTCAAGTTATGTTCATCAGGTAGATGAGACCAAAGGCTGGTGATGGGTGTGGAGAACAGCTTACGCACGTTTACTAGTTATGTTAATTAAAACCGAGTTTTGCATAATAAATGCTTGCCAGCTTGTGTATATTGTGTTAGATGCTACACACCAAGAGTGCTATTCGTTGGCTGTTGCTGAACATTCTTTGTGTTGTGCTGTGAGCAGTGTAAATATGGACCTCAGATGTAAAATGCTTACCTGGTGTTGAACATCTTGGATGAAATCTCGTCTTGTGATGGTTCTGATATCCGAATTTCTTTACGTTCAAATCTGACGAAGACTAAAATGTTGTCTTTGGAATTGGCAAGTTGTTTGTCAACTTGCAAAGATCAGTTGAAAAATGTAAGAAATAAGAAAGAGCTCTTTTCCTTACTGCTGTTACCTTGCATGATTGCAGACAGGGAGCAGCGTATCTTAATCACAGGTGCATTATGCCTTCTGTTGGCAATAATAGGGCTGACAGCAGCACCCAAGCTAATTTCAGTTGCCAAGGCCGGACTGTACAGTACTCCCTTCTGATGGATTTAAATTATAGATAAAGAACAGCGATAGATAACCTGCAGCAGATAGTCATGGATGCCCCTAATATAATGATACCATTAATAGTTGTTCATACTGTCTGCACCAAGATTAATTTGAGCATTTGACATAACCAGTTCTGAAGCCAGTTACTGATTAACAACATATGATCAGGCTAACAAGAATGTTTTATAACCAGTAAAAATAACAGACAATCACCAACAAATAAAATAAACAAACAATCACCTGGCTGTTGACCATGGACACTGCTCATTCTTGATAAGTTGCAATCGAAGCAAGTAAGAGGGAACATAAAGTAGATCTTGCAACGAATTGAATATCAGCAGTCGTGCAATCATGATGGCTGACCTGTTACAGACATAGCACTATCAACCAGCCCTCAAACATAGTGCCAACATGCATAGCAGTACAACTTGGCAACTCTGTTTCTCAATCAACAGCTTGACTGATGTCAAAAACATCCCTGCTATAAAGTACTAGCTGGGAAGATCAGAAGAGTTCGCTGTTCCCTAAAATAACGAAAATTTTAGCCTATAAACCAAGTATATGGAATATGTGCCAACACATATGCAGCATTGGACCAAATAATAATCTCATCCAAACACTGGCACCAGCGTTACAATCTTACATGAGAGCTAGCTACCAAACTCCGAGAAGTTAGTCTAAAGCAAACAGGTGGCTGGTTTATGTTTTTAGCAAATGAAGTGGAAAGGCAGATCTGCACTTACATAATGTTGTCCATCTTACCATATGCAATTATTTACTACTCTACAGGATAACTTTGCCTTCATCCAGCATCATAAAGCAGCAAGCCAGCAACCGAATGTATTTTAGTAGCCAAAGTATTATCGAAAGCCTTCAATTCAACATCTCACTAGGTGGAACACATATCGTCCAGAACACAAGCAATAACACAAAAGATTGACAAAGGTCATGCCAGAACAAATTTGTCTTCTGGAGGACATTATCACCATTTCTTTGGCCATGTCACTCTCACAATAAACAACAGTTTAAGGGCATGTACCATGGTTGATAAGACAACCTTATCTTAAGCCTGCCATGTAATCTAGAGAAGACAATAAAAAATGTTGTACAATGGGTCATTTCTTAGTCTTATCTCCTATAACTAGATATCCCTAAAAATGTGGTGAGGCATAGAAAAGGTATGCTTTTTCTTATGATTTCTCTCCTCCACCTCAGCATTTATCCTACATGGCACACATCTAAGACAGCACCATTGTGCATGCCCTAAGAGAGGCCTAAGTAGTGCAAGTACAGTGTCTATTGATTTCCAGGGCAGGCATTGTACACTCATATACTTGATTTTTTTTCAACAACTGATAATGCATCATGTCTGTATTATACTGTTTCGCATAGCAAACTGCAGAAGCAATTTCAGTAAGTGCTACACAAATTGGAAAATGTGCTTTGAGCTTTCGAGCAGACGACCCTAGGAACATGGAAGATGTAACCTGCATATGTCAGTCGAATATTGATGCAACAAAATTGGAAATGTGCTTTTGGCTTTGGAGCAGATGATCCTAGTGAACCTGAAAGTTGTAACCTTCATATGTCAGTGGAACATTCTCAAGTCAGGGGTTGATTTGTGGGTGCAGAAAAGTTGTGAACATTTGGTAGTGTTCGGTTGATTAGCTGGTAAAATGCATAACTAATTAAGTACACCATCTATAATGCCTTTATGGAATCACTGGCAAATAACTAAACCACACTGAGCATATATGAAGTCATCCTACCTATTAAGGAGGGCTCAATTCAACATCTCACTAAGTGGATCACTTACTATCCAGAGTACCAAGCAATAAAACAAAAGATTGACAAAGGTCATGCTAAAACAATCTTGTCTCCTAGAAGACATTATCTCCATTTCTTTGGCCATGTCACTCTCACAGGAAGTAACAGCTTAAGAAAGTGCTTACGTAGTACAGGTAAAGTGTCTTGGATTCTCTAAAAAAAGTGTCTTGGATTCCAGGGCAGGCATTCAGCACTCTTATACTCCCTCCACCTCATAATTTTTGTTGTGGTTTTAGTTAATACTACACAAACTGCAGAAGCAATTTCAGTTAATACTACACAAATTCGAAAGTGTGCTTTGGGCTTTGGAGTAGATGATCATAGTGAACCTAAAAGCTGTAACCTGTATATGTCAGTGGAATATTGATACTACGCAAATAGGAGAGTGTGATTTTGGCTTTCGAGTGATGATCCTAGACTCTGAAAGCTGCAACCTTCATATGTCAATGGAACATTCACATTCAGGGGTATATTTGTGGATGCAGAAAAGTTGTGAACATTTGCTAGTGTTCAGTTGATTAGCTGGGCAAATGTATAGCTAATTAAGGACGCTGTTTATAATGCCTTTGTGGAATCACTGGCAAACAACTAAACCACACACTGAGTTTAAATGAAGTCAGTCTATCTATTCAGGAGGACTCAGTTCACCATGTAGTCATGCATACAAAACAAAAACATGTTGCCTCATTCTGTTACAGGTATGCATATCAAAGCTGAGAAGGACTAGACTGTTTTCTATGTCAAAAGAACCGATACACCATATGGTTGATATTCCAATGAAACCATTCAGGTATCATATGCTCACTCATATGGTTAACTGCCATCACAGATCAAGTGAACTCATGTTTTTAACTTAAAAGAAAATACAAATCAAACACTATTCGGATAAAACAGCACGAGATCCTTTTCATTTCAGATATGGAAATGTAACCACTTACAAGTCACTGTTTGCTAAAAAAATGGTAATGGGAACAGGCGGACCTCCAATTGTATTTGTAACGATACTTCTAATTGCTGGAGTAGTGAAGGATCTCCGATGGCATGACTTGAGAAAATTGGTGGCTCAAGTCAAGTACTAGAAATGCTCTAAATTATTGGCTCAAAGAAGACACTATTCACCTAGCACTTGACAATTGATACAGCTAACAGGAATGATCCAATAGAACATCAAACAGGCATCTGGATGCCGAACTCCAAACCTAAAAGCATCTGAGCTGAAATCTTCGCAATGCAGCTCAACCATCAATAGATCGATGTGTCAAATCTTGGCTCATAAAAGCAGAACTGGGTATTGCACAATTGGCTTGCGCAGCCAGCAATCCACGACCAAGCCTTCTTGTCAACATCGTATAGGAGACCTCTGCCCTGGTTCCACGAGGTGAAACAAATGAGGTTGTCCTGCCCAAAGCACTCAAATCTCTCAGCAGACAACCTCAACAGAGCTCTAAAGTACTTGGGCGGCATCCTGCTTATTTCCACCCAGACAGTCCTGCCATGATCCAGCTCCCAGATCCTCATACTCTGCAGGGTGCTGTAAAGCCCGATCCTCCCCACTAAGAACAACCTTTTGCGAGCTCCGGCGACGAGATACCCGTCGAGCAGCGACCGGGGGAATTTCGCTGGTATATGCTCCCATTTGCCCGCATCCACTCTGTACATCATGAGCCCGAGCGGCGAGAGCGTCTCCAGGTACAGCCGGGAGTCGCAGAAGGCCATCTTGGAGGAGCAGAGGTTCTCGGCGGGCATCATCTGGTGCACGGACCATCTGTCCGCCTTGGAGTCGTAGACCTCGGTGGGGAGTGTCTCCCCGTAGACATCGCTGGTGGCAATGACCTTGAAGGAGCGGAGCCTCCTGTCGACGGCGAGCACGAGCTGGCGCTGCTGGTTGTGATGCATCTCCGGGAGCACCCGCCAGGCCTGCGTGAGCGGGTTGCAGACGAGGGTGCGGAAGACGGAGGAGGCGTCGAAGCCGGAGAAGCAGACGAGGCCCCCCGAGGAGCCGACGAGCCAGAGGTCCCAGGCGGGGAGGAAGGCGAGGGGCAGCCGGTAGCGCGCGCGGAGGGGCAGGCTGAGCGCGGCGCAGTGGGCGGGGGCCGGTCCGCCCCGCGCGAAGGCGAGCACGCAGGGCCCGTGGGAGGGCGCGGCGGCGTGCGCGGCGAGGAAGGCCGGGCCGCGCGGCACCGTGGCGGCCCAGCGGCGGGAGACGGCGCGGAGGCGCGGGAGGAGGAAGGGCGGGACCCGGGCGAGCACCTCGAGGAGCAGGTCGTCCGGGAGCGCCGCCCAGACGTCGGCGTCCATGGGGACGTCGGCGGGCGGCGCGGCCGCGGCCGAGGGGGCGGGCGTGGCGGCGCAGGTCTCCTCGTCGAGGCCCCGCGGCCGGGTGCGGGGGCGCGACGGGCTGGTGGGGCGGGCGGCGGCCGCCGCCGCGCGCGCCCCCGCCGACGCCGCCGCCGTCAGCCGCGCCGCCAGCTCGCGCATGTTGACGTCCATCGCCGGGATCGGAGGGGGCGGGGATCCGGCCGGGGGTGTGGGGGGAGAAATCTCGAATTCCTCTGGGGTCGCTGGGCTCTCTGCCCTCTCTCTTTTTGGACGGAGTCGGCGGGCCGGCGGGGCCCACCCGCGACGAAACGGGGGAGCACGACGCCGGGGGTGACGGAACGGAACGGAACGGAGGGGAGGGGAGCGGGGGGCAGCGGATTCCGTTACGTTTTCGGCGCGTTTGGAACGGAACGGGGTGTGGTTGGTCGCCGTCGCCTGGCTGGGCAAACCGACCGGCCGGGAAATGAACGACCTCGATAAACCAGAGACCGGTGCGTGGGAGGAAACGAACGAGGAGGCTGAAATGGCCGGAAGCAATTGTTGGAACTACCATCACACTGGATCTCTCAAAATTTAAACCCTGAAAAGCCAAACTCTTAAATTGAACTTCTCGAATTTGTTTTCATCCATTAAAAAACACCCTGAAAGTAGTCCATTCGAAAACGCATTGCACCTACGCAACCGGACAAGGCCGGTGAATGGACTTGGGCACGTCCGGCCCGGCTACCACCTCCACAACCGCGAGAAGGAACTAGCCGTCGTCCGAGCCAAACTCCGTTCCAGCCTCCCAGCGGGCAGGCATTCCGGATGGCTGGACGTGGACGAAAGAGGACGGGGCCGCAACACGGTGTACAACTCTCCACAACTCCAAAGGGAGCGGACAACGTCGGGATGCGCTGGCACCGGGCATGTCTAGGTCCCGTTCGACGAAATTGACGACATTCTTGCCTCATATGTCATTGTAGCGATTGCTTCGTTTGATGTTTGATGTACATGCCATTGGATGAATCAGGGATGGTAGTTTCATTGTGATGCATATTGTAGGACACATTCACAATGAACATGATATATGATGGTAAAGAAACTGTGTTTTTTTGTACAAGGAGGGCCCCCTCTTTGAATTCTATTAACAACAACCACATTGTCTAACTACTAAAATTTAAAAACTGACGACACATATGACCTTTTTTAGGGATAACGGCACATATGACCTATTACAGACCAAATGGACAAAGGCACAGAGTCATCAGCCCCAATAGCTCACATGGGCTATCGGCCATATACCGACCAATGACCCACAAAACCAACTAAGCCCAGCTCCATCATCCTAAAGTCTAAAAGCCAGATCCCAAGGATGTGGATAAAAATCACAAGGTTCAAACACACTCCATGGTACATGTGTGTATTCATAGAAGTGAGTACACATATCTGTGGTTGTGAGGTCTGCTTTCCCTAATCTGTTTCTAAAAGATAAAGGACCCCAATCCCTGGTCAACGGTCACGAGGAGAGATGACAAGTGCGAACATCCCGGATGGCATTTTATCTGCCTAGGGTTGTCATTTTACAAAATTACCACCGTCAAATCCATGGGTGTTTGCCGGGATCCTAGCCCCAGCGAACGTTCGCCAGATATCTATACTGAAAATACTCCCTCCTTTCTGGTTTATAGGGCTTATCTTAAAACTTTATTTTCTTTATAAGTCTCAATTCTAAGGGCATCTATAGCCGAACTTGGCAAATCTGACCCCTCAAATGCCCGCGGACGTGTCCGTGGACAGTGGTCGGTCATGCCTCAATATTTGATTCTATAACCGGACATCTCAAATTAGAAACCTCAAATCCATAGTATTACATGCAACGTGAAACCTAATCTAAGCGGGATCTCGCCCGGTTCTGCCGTGCCCACGTCCGGCGGTGCTCCCCAGAGTGTTTGTCCAGTCGCCGGCAAGGTAGGTTAGGGCATGGGACACGAGCCGGCTCATGGGACTCAAGGCGACGCCATCTCCCATGCCCCTACTCTTCCTCGTCGGAGCCCAGAACCCGGACGGTGCTGGTGGACGTCAGATCGATGATGGATCCGTCCTGGGGCGAGCCGACAACATCCACCACGACGCGGTTACGGCGCCCGAACTGGTGCACCATACGGGGCGTCGGAGAATGTGACTCCGCCTCGCCGACGTCCACCCCCACGAGGGCTGCCGCCGCCTCGCACGACGGGGCACACCGCGTCATGTTTGCATCGGATGATGGCCTCAGCGTGCCAACGGAGGGGTTGCAAGTCCGCCACCGCATTCGGATGCCAGACGGGCCGCACCACTTCTGGTGAGGCAGTGACGGCACACCTAGTGCCGGATCCATGCGCCACTTGGGCGGACGCAATGGATTCCCGACGGAAGGAGTCCAAGCGCTGCCTCGCACGGGCCTCCTCCCGGGAGCCGTGGAGCGGAAGCCGAACGACCATCTCCTCCTCGGGGCCGCGTGGGATGAGCTCGGGGTCAACTGATCTGGAGGTGAAGCACTCGAATCTGCTGCCGGCCATGCCGAAGAAGGCCCGAGATCGTCGAATGGGAGCTTGGGTGTCGGAGAGGAGTGAACTGAAGTGGTTAGAGTTTGGCCCGGCGAGCAGACGAGGAGTAGCATATGTGGGGTTTGGTGGGCCAGCCTGGGCCGTGTCCGGCGTGGTGGATGCGCCCGGACGCCCCTATATCTGCCTCATATTTAGGCTGGATATGAGGGGTGCTCGTCTCGGTTGAATTTTTGCGACCAGTCAGTGACCGGGTCGTCCGTCCGGTCACCTAAGACGGGTTTGGAGCGTCTGGCTGTAGATGCTCTTATTGCCGAGAGAGATTTTAAGATGTATGAAATCATAGTGACTCTCCACAACGTGTGTATTCAATGTGCTGTGGTGTCCATCGACAAGGAAACTTTTGGTAACCGGAGAACAAGGCCGTTTGAAGTGGCACAGGAAGGAAACACTTTTGCCGGTCCACATTTGAAGCGGAGACGCACAACCTTTTTTTGAAGTGTTTGCTGAGATTTGTCACCTCGAGATGGATGGAGGGCGCTCGGGAGCACACGAAACCAGAAAAAGGCCAAACAGTGGGCGCCGCCCGCAGCACGCCGCACCCACCAGAAAAACCGCTCGTTATCGTATCGTTTCCCCCCGAGACCAGACCACCCGACCCCCTTCGCCGTCTCCCCGCCGCGCTCGCCGCCGGCCGGGTACATCCAATCCAAGCGCCGCCTGCGCGCCCCAGCTCCGACCCAATGGCGTGGGGCGCGCCCGCGCGGGCGCAGTCGTCGCGGGTGCAGGCCCTCTACGACCTCTGCAGGCGCACCTTCCCCTCCCCCTCCCCCTCCTCCGCCGCCGCCCCGGCCGCCCCTCCGCCGGCCAGCGCCGTCCGCGCCATATCCTCCCTCATGGGTAACCCCCGGCCCTCCTCCTCCTCCCCTTCTCCATCTGCCTACCCATGGCCGCCCTGTCCATCCATGCCCGCCTAGTCTCTGCCTCTCAATGTGCGCGGTCGGTTATGTGCAGATACTATCAGCCCCGCGGACGTCGGGCTCAGGGACGACAGCCTCGGGGACGGCGGCGGCGGGCACGGGTTCTTCGACTCCACCTTCGTCAAGGGCGCGGCCAGGGCGGCCAGGTGGGCGCAGCCCATCACCTACCTGCACGTCTACGAGTGCGACGCCTTCTCTGTAAGCGCTCTTGGTTATCCTGCCACTGCAATCACCACTCGCCAGACAACCATTGCTTTGAGACAGATGGCTCAATTTGTGACATAGATCCATACATGCCGACAATCGTTCGAATTTCCGACGAGAGTAGTGTTGATTGTGACCTCATTGCTGCTTTGTGAACAAGCAAATGCTTGTCGAGGATATCAAGCCTGTTCTAGATTTCCAGTATACTGTTGGTTAGATGCTCTATCCCTTTCTAATAGTCAGAGTAAGTACATATCCACTTCGGAGTAGTTTATTAGCCATATTTATTTGTTGAGGCACACAACCTACTATTAACTTGTGTAATAACTGACCATGTTTACCATTGTGACTCCGCCATCAGCTTTGACAAACTATCTTATCTTTTCAACGAACCTATAGTTTCATATTGTAGTTTCTTCTACATTTTTTTCATCTTTGCTTGATCACAACTCTTTTACTACGGGGATACTACAGGGCACCTGCTAGTAATAGCTTGTAGGGGGCATTAACATTTTTTTTGGGTGTTTTCTATGTGTTTATGCAGATTGGAATATTCTGCTTGCCAACTTCAGCGGTCATTCCTCTTCATGATCATCCAGGAATGACTGTACTGAGCAAAATCCTATATGGTTCGATGCATGTGAAATCATATGACTGGGTAGAGCCTACTGTTGTAGCGAGTAATCGACAAGGTTATTTTTTTGCTCTACTTCAAGTTCAATATTTATTTTGCTTATTTCATACCTTGTCAGTTATAAATACTGCATGCAGAGTCTGTGTTCGGTCCTTATTTCTTACAGTATAATGTTTCTTCTGCTTGGTTTCCACTTTCCAAGTAGCAAACTAATGAACACTGGTCAACGGTACCTGTGTTGTAGTACCAATGGTCCAATACCACTGCATTTCGTCACCTAAATCTGTTAGTTCTTTTTTATTGGGTTTTTTGACGGGCAGACCGCTGACATATGTTAGTTATGACTTACCAGTGTTCAAATCATTTTAGAGTGGTTGTTTCCACGTGTTCATCATATTTCAAAGTCTGATCTTCAAAAGGGGTATTGCTAGCCTGAAATAATTTAATTTGTTTATTACTCATATGCAGTGAGACTGGCCAAGTTACATGCAGATGATGTTCTTACTGCTCCATGTCCAACTACCGTTCTGTATCCCCAAAGTGGCGGGAACCTACACTCCTTCACTTCAGTTGCCTCTTGTGCTGTTCTTGATGTACTTGCCCCACCA
>NC_057799.1:623230243-623230972 GCF_018294505.1 Triticum aestivum | reverse complement strand
GAGTCGACGACGAGGATGCGGGATAGGCATCGTCGACGTTGATGCGGGAATAATTGCTTTAACTAAAAAAACAAACTAGTTCTATTAATTTCCTTGCTAAAAATAAACTACTTCTATAGTAAAATAAACTAGTTTTGTTAAATCAACTAGTTCAACTACTAATTAAGCACTTACTATAAATAAAATAAAGTAGTTTTATTAATTAATCAACTAGTTCAACTACTAAGCACTTACTATAAATAAATAAAATAAAGTAGTTCTTACTAAAAATAAACTACTTCTATATATAGTAAAATTTAATAAAGTAGTTTTATTAATTAATCAACTAGTTCAACTACTAAGCACTTACTATAAATATATAAAATAAAGTAGTTCTTACTAAAAATAAACTAGTTTAACTAGTTCTATTATTTTTCTAACTAATTCTATTAAACACTTTCTCTTCTTATTCTATGAACAAAATTACAACAGAAAAAAATCATAAAAATTCTACGAACAAGACAAAAATTTTATGAACAAAATTACAACAGAAAAAAATTATAAAAATTCTCAGAAAAAATTGACATATTCTTTGCATATATATGAACACACAAACATTTGCATATTCAACAATAATATCACAAAAAAATCTATGAACAGAAAAAAATTCTAACATTTGCATATTCTAACAGAAAAAATCTATGAACAAAAAAATCTATGAACAAAAAAATCTATGAACATCTAAATTAG
>NC_057799.1:623217780-623229897 GCF_018294505.1 Triticum aestivum | reverse complement strand
GGTGGCACCAACCGGGACCAAAGGCCTCTTGCTGCTCGCGTCGCGGCCAAAAGTTTAGTCCCACCTCGCTAGTTGAGAGGGCTCGAGAGTGGTTTATAAGCGCTGCTGCGCCCACCCTCTCGAGCTCCTCTCAACTGCAGGCTTTCGGGCCTAATCTCTCACTATGTGCCTGTGGGCCTACTGGGCCTCCTGCGGGCCTGAATCCTGGCCCATGGATGGGTTTCTAGTCGTATTCAGGCCGTGGTGGCCCAGTAGGTGGCATATTTTTTATTTTTTGCCTGTTTTTTGTTTTCTTTTTTGCTTTATTTATTTTGTTTTATTTCTACTTACAACAAAAAACTTATTTATTTTATTTTATTTTGTTTCTAATTACTTATTTATTTTTCTTTATGATAATTCTTTTTGCTATTAAAGTTTCTATCAAAAAAATTCTTTATGAAAATACTTTTTGCTTTTAATGATTTTTAACAGAAAATACTTCGATAATTTTAGTTGCATCACTTTTATATGATTTTAGTTTCAATAATACTAGAGGTTTATTATAATGTTTTGAACAGAAAATACTTTGTTAATTTTAGTTTCATAAATTTTATTAAAGTTTATTTTATTTTGTTTCTACTTATATATTTTAATAAAGTTTATATTATTTTGTTTCTAATTACTTATTTATTTTATTTGTTATTTTTCATGCACCATTTTTAAAACTTATTTGAACTCCTGACTTTTTGTGTGTTCAAAATGCACCATTCAAAGTCATAAGACCCTAAAATTGAAAAGCATTTCAAATAAACTTTAAATTGAAAAGCATTTCAAATGAACTCTGAAAAGGTTGAAAGTTGGCATGGTATCATCATTTCACCCACATAGCATGTGCTAAAAAGTTGAGAGGGTCCCGGCAAAAGGTGGATCGTGAACAAAATGGACGATCTCTTTCGAAGTATCAGGGTTTCGGACGAAAACTCATGTGTTACAAAGGGATTTCATTTTCTTGAACTTATTTGAACTCCAGACTTTTTGTGTGTTCAAAATGAACCATTCAAAGCAGAGACTGATTTTGAATGGTGCATATTCAACACACAAAAAGTCTGTAAAGATCGTCAACCCCAACATAAAAAAAAGAGCATAGATGCGCTTATAGAGAAAATTCAACCTAAATTCATAATAAATTTCTATGAATTTCAGAGAAATTCACTATGAATTTAGGTCAAATTCCCTGTATAAGGGCATCTATTTTCATTTTGAGAGGAGCTCAACAAGGCAGAGAGGGACGGGCTTATAAACCGGTGTGAGTGCCCTTCGATTGGCGAGGTGGGACTAAACTCTGACCGCAACGAGGACCAACCCTTTACTCCCGGTTTGTGGCACAAACTGGGACTAATGGTCATGGGCCAAGGGCGAGGCCCATTGGTCCCGGTTCATGCGTGGAACTGGGACCAAAAGGTCCAGACGAACCGGGACCAGTGGCCCACGTGGCCCAGCC
The DNA here is from genome assembly GCF_018294505.1 of Triticum aestivum. Lineage (NCBI taxonomy): Eukaryota > Viridiplantae > Streptophyta > Magnoliopsida > Poales > Poaceae > Triticum > Triticum aestivum. The sequence goes on along the minus strand of NC_057799.1, from coordinate 623,228,417 downwards.
GGACCCTTGGGCTCACGAACCGGGACTAATGCAGCCCACGGGTCCCGGTTCGTGCACAACCGGGACTAATGGGCTGGCCAGGCCCGAACGAAATCCCAGTTTGCTACTAGTGGATGCATGTAACAACATTGATTCATATTGTGAATCTTTATATATATTTCTATAAACTTAGTCAAAGTTAACAAAGTTTGACTTTGACCAAATTTTATATGCAAACTAAAAAGAAACGGAGGGAGTATGAAAGATGGAGGTTCATAGGAGCAGGCCTGGTGAAAGCCCAAGACCCGGGCCTATGATCGGCCGTACGATGACTTGCTATGTATGGCATGATTAGTTGGAAACCGAGCCGGTCACGTTGTGTGAGCCGGCAGGGACTCTGTAAGCCTCCGGGTCTCTACCTGTGTATATAAAGGTGAGACCCGGCGCATAAATACGGTTGGATTAGCCATCATGCAGCCGTCGTGCATGTATACATCGCCGCACAACAGTTTCGCAATGGGTGTGGCTAGGTCTCAGTCGACTGAGATTTAACCATGGCGCAATCAAGTGCCATAACATACAAGAGAGAAAAAGAAAAAACTAAAGAAAAAAATACATGAATCTCAATGTAAGATCTCGTGGATATAGCATCGACTGAGACTTCGTTAATTTTCAGTCGACTGAGACTTTGCAAGACCGTTTCGCAATCATAGTGCGATTTCGCTTGAGTCAGCTGAGCCGAATTTAAGTATACTCATGTGACGTGAATGACGATGGTTTTAGTACTGATTTACACTTTTTTTTCCATCAGGAGAACAAACAAAAGTACTTTTCAGTTGGGTCGCATTTTCTGAAATTCAGATACTATCAAAAAGTTCTTTCTCTTTATAGTAGTTTTTCTCGCACTCTACAAACTGATGAGCAGATGCACGTAGTACTACATCTTGCAAAAAATAAGCCAAACAGCAGCTATCGATGCAACCGGTAGTTACACGGTCGTATTATACTATACGTAGCTGTAACGCTCGCCGTCGATCGCTGGCTTCGCTGCGGCAGGTAGGCTGATCAGTAAAGCAACTACCAAGTACTGTCCACTGGCAGCGGCGGCGGCAGCAGCAGAGGAGGACAGGCGGGACAGCGACGGAATGTCCAAGGGGCAGGGGTGGGCACCGACGCCGATCAGCAGATGACGCACGAATTGGGGTCCTCCTCGGCGCTGCGGACGAAGTAGCGCGGCGGCGGCGGGTAGCCGTATTGCGCGTAGCCGTAGGGCGGGTACGCCTGCATGACCGGCTTCGCCTCCTGCTGCTTCTTGTCGCCGTCCTTCTTGTCCCCCTCTTTCTTGTCTCCGGCGGGCTTCTTGTCCCCGCCGCCATCCTTCTTGTCGTCCTTCTTCTCCTCCTTGGCCGGGCCGACGGAGACGATGTGCACGGCGGGGAAGAGCTTGCGCAGCTTGCCGACGACGGCGACGGGGTCGACGGTGCCCACGATGGTCATCTTCTGGTCCTTCATGTCCACGCCCAGCTGGTCGATGCCTGAGGCAGTCCAAATTCAAGATGGATAAGGATTCCGGCCTTCAATTCCGCCCATAATTACTTCCGTGCGACGAAGCAGAGCAAGATACTAGAGCAAGACGGAAGGAGGAAACAGGGATGAGCTCGTACCGTGGAGGCCGGAGACGGCCTTGAGCGCCTTGGCCTTGTGCCTGTCGTCGTGCACGTCCAGCTTCAGCACAACCTTCTGCAGCGATCAGACAAGAGCCAAAAACAAAAATCAGCAACCAGAGCAAGCAGCAATCAAGAACCGCAAAAGGGAACCAAATGAACCCCCAGCTCGATCGATCGACAGCAAGCACGCACGCACCTTCATGGCGGCGAGCGACCGGGGAGTGTGCTTCAACGGCGGCGAACTGCTCGGGGCGAGCCGGCGGGAGCTGAGCAACGGGACAAGGCGGGAGGGCGGAGCGAAATGGAACGGCCGGAGTGCGTCGTGTACTGTGTATCTCTCTCTTGGCTTTGGTGATGATTTTTGTGGTCACTGGCGACGGACAAATGGTATGTGTATCTGGGCGGCAAGGGGAGTGGCCAGGCCACTGGTTTTATAGGCGGCTGGCACCGGAGCGCGACCCGGCGTGGCGTGGCGAGAGCATGGCCCGGCGTTTGCGTTTACGTTGGGGCCAAGGAAGCCGCGACGAAGCCCCCCACTGGCGATGGACAAACACCGGTGGATTATGCCACATTATTTTTGCCACAATTGCCTAACTTGAGTTGCTCAAATTGTTAGTCATATTTTGGCTTGCCTAAAAGAATCTTGCCACACATTTTATGTCTATGACATGTGAGGTTCATTACTCATAAAAATATTCATGCCTTAGGTATGGTTAGAACCAAATAACCACCTAACTTGATTAAACTTGTCTAACCTAAGGTGTGGCAAAGTGTTGCTAGAAAACAAACAGCCCGTAGTTTCTTCTTGAGGGGTGCCGCAAGCCGTACTTTTCTTTTGGCAAGACGTACTACTACTACTAGTACGTAATCGTAAGGATCGATTCGACACCTTTTTTTTTGTTGTGGCTCAGTGCGTTCTCGAGGGGTCCTGCGTTGGTTGCTTGTGCTTGGACGAGTGGGCAGGTGGGTGGAGTAGTATACTACTGTGCAGTACAGAGCCGTGTGCGCGTGGAGGTGCGCGGAGCCGGGAAGGAGCACGACGGGGCCAGTGGGCTCGCGCGGTGGCCAGTGGCCGCCTGGCCGGGACGGACGACTTCGCCGGGTCGTCTCGTCGATCGTACGTACACGTGCAGGCCGGGCTGAGTGAGCATTGACCGACTGACTTTGGAGATCCATGGACCGATCTGGCATTGGAGTGTAGCGCAGTGCTGTCGCTGCCTTTTGCCAATTCTGGGATTCGATTTGATCCCAAGACACCCGGCCTCATGATGGCCATCGTTTTTGCTACGGCCAGCGAAGACAGTCAGACTAGTTCTGCGCACGCAGCCGGTCAGCCGTCGACCACGTACAGCCCGGAATTAGTACGAGCCCACAGCAGAGTTTTCTGGGGAATCGGATGTACGGTTAACGGTTTGGTCACCACGGACGCGGTTTCCTATTGAGGAACCAGACAGACTTTGTTCCGTGTAACGCGCCTTCCTCGTTCGAGCATGCACCGCTGCTTTTCAAACTCCGGTCGCCACAGAAGAAAATCGGTCCAAAAGCTCGCAACCCTTTTCCACGGTTGAAGAGATCAAGCTCGATCACCGCAGACTAGACCATTTCTGCCTTCCTCGATAAATGAAGTCCAAGTGCGTGGGTGCCTGATTAACGACGATCCATTCGTTCTGGACACACACATGCATCTATCGGAACCTTGAGAGGCAAGGATGTCCGTAAAAAAGGCGCACTACTCTCGCTATGGAAATGGAAGCGTGCTTATTAATTCCATGGTGCACTAAACGTCCAGCTCTCGCGTTGTTCCGTTGCTGATTAATGGATAAAATAGTCCTCACAAAAAGGTTAGAAGAAAATTCTTGGTGAACCGGTGACGTACGGGTCAACAGTCCATGCGTGCATGAACATGAACGGGGCCGGAGGAGTCCATCCACCCACACACCGCACCGATAGCTACATTTGGTGTTAACAATGTTGGGTAGAAATGTGATCATGGATGACGTGCTACTAATGCAGTGGCGTGCTACTCAATGCTACCAATGCATTAAGTCCTAATCGGATGTTAGGATTCGTGAACGAACTAGCATATATAATCAAGTAGCGTGGCTTTAAAAATTAAGCAGATATAACAGTGAGGAGTGCAGCCGTGGGTAAACCGCGTGCACGGTGGTGTAGTGCGTAATCAGTCAGCTCGAAAAAACTAAAAGCTATGAGATTTTATGGCCAGTAATAAAGGTGTAAATCTGCAGGGCGCTATCGCCGCCGCTACAGCAGCCATTGGCCGGACGACTTTGCCGAGTCGTGCCACGTACACGTCCGGCCGGGCCAGCTATCCAACATTGCCTACGTACAGCTAGAGTGAAGGGCTGTCGGTTCTCGCTGGCTTTTCCTAATAGTGTCCGGCATGCCTGATCATCATTGATACTACAGCGACAGAGGAGATAGTTAGCACGTAACCCAGCAGTGGCCAAAGCAAGACAGTGACTGTTGTTGAATACTCTACTTGGATGCTACGTCATCGTCATGGAACGCTTCTAGCTGGTTCCCCGTGGCGGTGGTGCAAGACAAGCTAAAACTACACTCTGCTTCAGTGTAGATAGCGATCCTACACCACGGCTCTCCGGATAGATCAATCGATCGACCGGTCGAGTGGCGCAGACCCGATTGATGTTGCGGCGATCCACCGTGCAAGTTGGTCGATCGTTTCCTATAAGATATACACATATACGTGTCTCGTTTTGGCCCGTGTTGCTGATGATATGAGTCAAGCGAATAATGCATGCATGCGATGGGCGCATCTTTAGAATCCGGACGGGCTCCAAACCACTCCTTTCATGACGTAAACGATAAGCGTGTATCCCCTAACATGGGTGCCTTTCCTGGGTCGGTCGGGTACATTGTCACGGAAGATTTGGCGACAGAACAGGAACAGTGCTCTAGGAGCATAATCCGGAGCCATTTCGCGGCATGGAAAGGCCGTCGTACGCATAGCAACCGGCTATCTGCATAGAGAAATCACACTGATAAATGGAGAGATGTCGGTTATCTGCATAGAGAAATCAGGGTGGGTGGGTGGGTGGGACCCACCTGTCATAATCGTACTTAAAATGGCCTAAGCGGGTGACTAGTGTTTTTTTTAAAAAATTAGCCGAATTAGTGGTTTTTGGCACAAAACCGTAGAAATGTGGTTTCTGCAACTCTAGCCTTCAATGTCGATGTTTTCTGCAATTCACTAACCTCCGTGCCCTCACCGTTGCCCACCTCCGCTCGGGCGGCTCTCTGGGATCCGCGGTGGCATGCGGCCATGCAGGAGGAGTTCTGCACCCGCAGCCTGTCAGCCGTCAACCACGTAGGGCCCGGAATTAGCAAGAGAGAGAAACGCCACATTACGTTTTTCCTTGCTCGGGCATTCAGTCCGGTGCGTGCCGCTGTAGAGTTTGTTAACTGTTTGGTCACATGTCATTCAGGGGATTAATCAGCGTCACCACGAACGCGGCCTCCTCTTGAGGAACCAGACTTTGTCCCGTGTAGCGCGCCTTCCTCGTTCGGGCAAACACCGCCGCCTTTTGAAACTCCGGTCGCCACGCCACAGAAGAAAATCAGTCCAAAAGCTCGCAACCCTTTTCCATGGTTGAAGTCCGAGTGCGTGCGTGCATGATCAGCCACGATCCATTCGTCCTCGACATACACATGCATCAATCGGAACCTTGACAGGCAAGTATCTCCGTCAAAAAGGCACGGCAGCACTAGGACGACGACGTCTCCCTCGCCATGAAAATGGAAGCGTGCTTATTAATCCCATCGTGCACTAAACCGTTCAGCTCTCGCGCTCTTCCGTTGCTAATAAATGGATAAAATAATCCACACAAAAAGGTTAGAGGAAAATTCTCGGTGAACCGGTGACGCACGCGCCAACTGTCCATGCGGTGCGTGAACGGAGCCGGATGAGTCCATCCACCCACTCACCGATGGACCAATCGCCGTGCAGAGATGCAGGTCCCGGTGCCTGCTAGGCAAGAACGAATTAAAATGTGTGCTCATGGATCATGGACGACGTGCTGCTAATGCAGTGGGGATGGAATGTTTTTTGTTATTGCGACCCTGCAGATAACAAATGCAGTAGGTCCTGATCAGATGTTAGGACTCGTGAACGAAGTATACATGATGTGGGAATTTTAAAATTAAAGCAGATTTAACAATGAGGAAAAGCTAAAAGCTCTGAGATTTTAGGCTGATCACTAACAAAGGTGGATATGAGATTTTTTTTCCCTTTCGGCTCGATCGGCCGTTGCGCGCTTGGTGGGGAAGGAGGAGAGCCGTGCGCGCGTGGAGGTCTGACGAGACTCAGGTCTCTAGACGGGGCGGATGACGCGCGACGCGATGGGGACGGCCGCAAATCTGCAAGGCACTATTGGCCGGATGACTTTGCTGAATCGTGTCTACTCGTCGTACGTACACGTCCGGTCAGCAAATTTGACAATTTTGACCTCTGGACAAAATTAATTCACAAAATGAACTGTCTGTAAAACTATTTCACACCCCTGACCCTTTTGTGTAGCGCCCGCCACGCCGGCGCCACACCCTACGGTGCAGCGCCTAACTCGGGGGCGTTGCACCTCTGTCCACCATGGCAGCCCTGGGCCCCGCATCCCGCAGTGCAGCGCCTCCGAACTAGGCGCCACACGTGTAATGTGCAGCGCCTAGCCCTCGGGTGTTGCACATTGACTTAGATGCAGCCGCCGCGCGCTAGGCCTCCCGCACCCACCCCATTATTCAGCAGTTACAAAAGCATCGTTGCGGCGGCTGGCTCCTCTCCCCCTCTCAATCCCATCTTCAAAAATCTTCAGATCTGACGATTTGGCCCGTGGACTTCTTCACCAATCCATCCTAGAAGGTATTTTTCTCCGATCCCCTTCTTTCTATCCATAGAATGCATGCTATTTCGCAGATTTGGGGAACCCTTGTTTGAATCTTGCATGTATTAGATTTGGTGAACTTTTGTTTGAATCTTGCATGTATTAGATTTGGGGAACCCTTGTTAGATTAGAATGTGGTTTGGATAGATAGGTTGACATGTTATTTATATAGTTTGGATACATAGGTTGACATGTTATTTATATGGAAAAGATATTTGTATTGAATCTTGCATGAAGTAGGCCTAGTTTAGTTTATTGAAATTATATTTGTATTGGCAAGAATACTTTGGATACATATGCTTTGAATTTTGCATCTAGTAGGCCTACTTTAGTTTTTTTGAATTGAAAAGATAATCGTGTTGACAAGAATGCTTTGTTGAAATTGTTAGGATGGTTTGGCTTCTCGATGATCATTGGGACAAACAACACCGGTCGTACGCTATGTCGGTGGAGCAGCTGGTAATACTGAAAGTGGCCGGTGTTATGAATTTCGTATTTTTTTCAAACACAAATGCCCCATATGTAATGTTATGATTTGTTTGTTTGTAGGAGCTTGCACCTCTGAAGCTTCGGTCTCACGGGGTCACCCTTGGATGGATGCGCTATGATGAGCGGTACACGCCGTATGTAAGGGAGGCAGGACTTCTCCCTTTCATTCAGTTGGTCCACCGGTCGACGCCACCCAACAATGCTGCAGCACTCACCGCGCTTATTGATCATTGGAGGCCGGAGACACACACTTTTCATCTTCGGACCGGGGAGATGACCGTGACGCTCCAGGATATTGCTATGATCACCGGTCTTTCTATCGATGGGAATCCTTTATGTATGAACACCGATTATGATGGGTGGCGCGCGCAGATGCATGCCTTATCGGTATGGTTCCTCCGGAGCCTCGGGAACCAGAAGCAGAAGACAAGAAGAAGGAAAGAGTCGCAGCCGGCGCTACTTTCACGTGGATATCATCGAACTTCAGTACTTGCCCTGAGGATGCTAATTAGGACACGGTGAAGACATATGCTCGTGTCTACATGTGGTACGTGATATCCAGGTCTATGTGTGCTGATGGCACAGGCAAGAATGCTCCATGGATGTGGCTGAAGGCGTTGACCGTCTTCGATAGCAAATGGAGTTGGGGTTCGGCGACACTGGCTTACTTGTATCGACAGGTATGAAGTTGTTTCCTTTTCACTTCATTGATACATTATCAATGCGCTCTTGCGGCAAATTTGACCATGTTCTCTTTTATGTGCAGTTGGACGAAGCCTGTTGTAGGCACACTGGAGGTGTTGGTGGTTGTCTGCTCGCACTTTCCATATGGAGCTGGGAGCGTTTGCCGGTTGGACGACCGAAGACCGTGAAGTACGAGGATGGGGACGACAAAGACGACCCACTACGGCTCCCCACTTGGGCTCACAAGTGGGATGTGTTAAATGAGACGACGGATGATCCCTCGATCATGTACAAGTTGTACAAGAGCGAGCTGGACGCGATCACGCCTGAGCAGGTGAACCGACATTGCATAAGTGATTATCATGCTTGTATCGTAACTCGATATCAATTTTGCATTCTATCCCATTTTGAAGGTGGAATGGGAGCCGTATGGAAAAAGAGAGAGTTTTGGTAACCCAATGGAGTTCAGGCTGAATCCGATGTGCACTACGGATAGGGAACTCTGGCATATGCGGTGCCCACTGATATGCAACTGGGCGGTTGAGCTTCACCTGCCACATCGGGTGTTCCGCCAGTTTGGTTTGTTCCAGCCACACCCGCCGGAGTGGAAGGACACGGACAAGTTGCTACACGCGTAAGATATAATTAACCTTGAGCACTTAGCAGCTTCTCGACGGTTTCGATGATGCTAATATTCGGTTTCTAACTTGCAGGTTGGATAGGAAAAAGCAGCGGAAGATCAAGGATTGGGCCAACCATCACAGGAAGTATGTCGTACAGTTCGCGCTTAGTGTGGAGCAAGCAAGGACTGGAAAACGAGCCCAGCTTCGTGAGCACTGCCCGATCGCATTCAACAACTATCTCACATGGTTTCTTGCAAGTACCCGCGTGGAGGTATGCAAGCCGGCGTATGCTGAGGAGATTCTGGAAGAACCCACCGTTTTTGATGAGGTAGCCCAGCACCAGTACAACACATTAGTCAGGAAAGGCAACTCAGTGATCCCTTCAGCTCCAATGATGAACTTTGTGGTTTGCCCTTTTTGCTTTTCCATTCGCACTATTCACATCTTCGCTTGCCTAACACTTTGATACCGTTTCTGTTCATAGCGTGCCCAGATCAAGAAAGCAGCTGATGAGACCGAGACTATTTTGGAAACAACCCCGGCTAGCAAAAGCGATGGGGAAGGTGCACTTCGAGCATTCATTAAGGTTCACATCTCCTTCAAACTAGCACTTAACATATGTTGCTACGTTCCATGTCTCATTCACTTGTACATGTTGCAGCGCCAGGGCCAAAAGTTAAGGTGGCTATCAAACCTTTTCGGTTGTCGTGACCCCGAGTATATATCACCAGAACGGTCTAAGTCGGCGACACCATCAGATCCCGCTTTGGGGCAGGGCCATGGTGAACCTTTGGAGGATGAGGATGTGGGTGTGATCACCCAAGAGGTATGGCATGACGATATATATCCATTTGTTGATGCATTGCTAACTATATCCTCACACACGGTCTTTCCATATCTTCTGTTGATGCATAGGTTGCTGATGATATGACCGTGGGGACGTACCAGGCTCGGTCTGCATACGAGTTGAAGCCTAGGAATGGAATCAACAAGTACACACCTGAAGACTTCACCCAAAGAGGCCAAAGAGGCAAAAGGACGGTCGGCACCTCGCGGATGGCGGCTTTGGATGACGATGTAGATGATGTGGAGGAACCGGAGCCGGAGCCGGAGCGGGTTCCTCTTCCTAGGAAGGTGAAGAAGATAAGCGTCAAAAGGGGGTGAGGAGCCAGCAAGCGCGGAAAGCACTAGTCATCGTCCTTTATTTATAATGTTGAACTTAGAGTGGTGGTAGCTCTTATTAATGTGGAATTTGTTATGTCATTGAACTTGGATTGGTGGTAGCTCTATGTTAAACTTGAACTTATTGTGATGGTCCTTTTTAAGAAATGATGTCTTTGTTGAACACTTTTTGAACCTTACCGTTTATTATACGAAATGTTGAACTGTGGCTGAAAATGACCCAGTCTGAATGAAAAAAAAACACTAAGGGTTTGTGCGGCGCCTAGCTCGGAGGCGCCACACTCTACAGTGCAGCGCCTAGCTGCTAGGCGCTGCACAAACACTTAGCGAAATTTTTGGCCCAAACTGGAGGCCTACCTTCTGTTGCTCTCAGGATAGCTACAGACTTGTGCAGCGCCTAGCTAGGAGGCGCCACACTCTACAGTGCAGCGCCTAGCTGCTAGGTGTTGCACTGTGCAGTGTGGCGCCCCCGGTCTAGGCGCTGCACAAACACTTGGCAAAATTTTTGGCCCAAACTGGAGGCCTACCTTCTGTTGCTCTCTGATAGCTACAGACTTGTGCAGCGCCTAGCTTGGAGGCGCCACACCCTACAGTGCAGCGCCTGGCAGCTAGGCGTTGCACTGTGCAGTGTGGCGCCCCCGAGCTAGGCGCTGCACAAACACTTCGCGAAATTTTTGGCCCAAACTGGAGGCCTACCTTCTATTGCTCTCTGGATAGCTACAGACTTGTGCAACGCCTAGCCTGGAGGCGCCACACTGTACAGTGCAACGCCTAGCGTCTAGGCGCTGCACTGTACAGTGTGGCGCCTCCGGGCTAGGCGCCACACATGTCTGTAACTTGCCATACCTTCTGTTGCTCTCTGGATAGCTACAGACCTGTGCAGCGCCTAGCTTGGAGGCGCCACACTGTACAGTGCAACGCCCTCGAGGTAGGCGTTGCACTTGGACTTCGTGAATTTTTTAGCATATGCAAACATAGTAAGATGATGTGAAGTAGGATTGATACGTAGCAAGCAAACAACTGTGAAGAGAACATATGCACGAAGTACTCCAGGATATTGCTATGATCCACGGACAAATTCTTCAAATTTTCAAGATTTG